>NC_056728.1:497714196-497809196 GCF_019279795.1 Protopterus annectens | reverse complement strand
CCCCAGGCCTCCGCTGAAAATAGGCTCTGTCCTAGTCGGACTTTCCTGGTCAACGAATGTTAAATAAATAAATAAACGTGTCCTTTTCCTTTCACTTTTCTCTTATATAGCCAGTGCCATTTTACAAACAATCCCTTATCTATTATTCTGCCTTGCCTGTTATTTTCCTCTTTCTCCAAACTTTCTTACCTCTTATGACAGTATTACTGTTTTTTTGTTTTCTATACAGTGTCAGTCTACTATGAAATATCTAAATACGGATTCCCTTCAGAAGCTGGAAGTTTCAAAGCTTTGAACTTTAAAAGGCAGAGAACATAAGATTGAAGTTTTGAAACTTTGAGCGTCTGAAGTAGATCCCTATGTGTGTGTGTGTTTCTATATCCGTGTAATATTCAATGTTTTAAAAACTTTTCTTCACTGTTTCAGAATTTGTACTTTTTTACACATGTTCTGTTCCATTATGTAATTGTATATTCCCATTATGTAATTGTATATATGTCACATATACAGACATGCACATGAACATACACACACACACACACACACACACACACACACACACACACACACACACACACACACACACACACACACACACACACACACACACACACACACACACACACGCACACACATGTAGCACTGAGTATTATACTGGAACTAAGTAGAATTTAACTCAAACCTACTTTTCATTTGCATTGCTTCATTATATGTAATGTTGCTGCACAGACCAGTAGCATTTCTGCTAATAGTCAGCAAACTACCACTCACTTTAATGACGTGTTTGCTCAGTTACACATCGCATTAATTACTTATATTTTTATTTATTTATTTATTTTACATTTGTTGACTGGGCTAATCTAGCTGGATATATGTCCATTTTCAGTAGAGGCCCGAGGAGAAAAGCCCCAAAACAGTATTAATTTAATTGAATAAAGATACAAAGCATCTTCTTTTAGAAAACATTATAACACTAAATAATGTAAAAAAAAAAAAAAAAACAATTTACCTTACATTTAATTTAACTTAGTAGGTGAGAGGAGGAAAAAAAGGGAAAGAGAAAAAGAAATAACAATATAAAAAAGTGAGAAAAAAAAAAGAAAAAAGAAAATAATGTTAGCGATGGTGTAACGAGATTAAGTGCATTAGATGTAATTATAGAATAGTAGGTATAGCAGATTTAGAGCAGTGGGTTAGACATAGAAAGCAAAAAGAAATGTATAGCTGGTATCTATCAAACATTTTATATACATAGATGCTCACAGGGCATGGCATATTACAAATCTCTGAAAAGGCTAGTTTTTATTATGTAGTAGTTTGATAGGGTACAGAAAATACTGAGTTAAAACAAAAAAAAATGTAGAGGAACATAAACAAACAGTGAAGGAAGTAAGAAATGGATATCAGTGTTGAGGAAGTTTAGAGGTATTTTAGCAAGGGGAGAGGGTGTCAGTCTGGTTTAGAACATGTACATAACCATTGGGATTTAAGGAAGACTCTTAGTTGGTTCTTAAACAGTGGGGTAGATGTAAGGGTAGTTAGATCATTTGGAAGTTGGTTCCAAGTATTTCCAACAAAGTTAGTAAACAGGCAGTCACCAGATTTGTTATTGGATTTAAGGGTGGCAACTAGTAACTTATTTGCTGAGCGTAGAGTTTTGAGATTTGTATAAGGACTAATAAGATTACAGAGTACAGGAGCATTAGTGGGATGGTACAGGACCTTGTGAGTGATAGTAAGTTGTTGAAGAAGAACCTGGTTTTGAAATTCCAGCCATCCTCGCTGTTTCAGATTTTGGCAGTGGTGGGTTCTAAAAGGGGAGCCAGTGGCAAATCTGGCGATGTTGTTATAGGAGGTTGCCAGCTTGTTTAGATTAGTTTTAGATAGGTTGGTATATATGGAGGAGGCATAGAGTAGGGTGGAGATTAGATGGGTTTGAGCAATAGTAGTCCTGGCAGAGGGTGTAAGAAAGGCTTTAAGCCTGTAAAGGAAACCAAGTTTTCTATTAACTGTTTTGATAGTTAAGTTTATGTGATTGTCATAGTTAAGATTATGATCAATTGTTACACCTAAGAGTTTGGTGGTTGTGCCGGGTGCTATTACAGTGCTATTATTTGATGTAATTGCAAAATTAATATGGGTAGACTTCTGTATGGGAGTGAACAGTAATAGTATAGTTTTTTTTTTGGGTTAAGGAGGAGACAGCTTTGATGGAACCAGTTTTCAACTAAGGTAAGTACTCTTTGGGTACTGGACTGGAGTTCAGCTGAAGAGGCTGTGGCACAGATTAAAACTGAGTCATCAGCATTGTATGCAGGTGGTATGGGGGAGGGTAGTTTTCAGATCATTAATGAAAATAGAAAAGAGGAGAGGTCCCAGAATGGAGCCTTGTGGGACACCCTGAGTGACTGGGAGCTGAGTAGATAGTTTGTTGTCCCAGAGGACTGCCTGTTGTTTGTTACCTAGATAAGACTTAAACCATTTGACTGCCTGAGTATCTAAGGAAAGTGATTGTAGTGTATCTAACATTAACTGATGATTAACCATGTCAAAGGCTTTAGAGAGGTCTATAAAGAGAGCAGAGGAAAGCAGGTTGTTATTTCAATTTCTATTAATACAGTCAGAGAAGGATAAAAGAGCAGTTGTAGTGCTGTGGAATGGTCTAAAGCCATGCTGGCAGTCAGCCAATAGCTTGTTTTGTATGAGATGCTCAAGTAGCTGCTGGTGGATACATTTCTCCATGATTTTTGCTAAAGGAGAGAGTATGACAATGTGTCGAAAGTTAATGAGTTCAGTTGAGTTACCACCCTTATGCAAAGGAATTATATGTGAAACTTTCCAAAGAGAAGGGATGGTACATTCTATGATAGTTCTGTTTATTATGATGGAAATAGGGTAGGCTAGTGCACTAACTGCCATTTGCAGATATTCAGCTGGGAGGAGGTCAGCTGATGGGGTACAAGGTTTAAGTTTTTGGAGAAGCGTATGGACGAGTGATGTTGGCACTGGTTGTAGAGTAAATGCAGGAGGACTATTAGCTGTTGAGGGTGGTGTAGTGGTGCTAGCTGGGGATAAGGTATTTGCTAGTGATTTAACTGATTCTGAGAAAAATCAGTTAAATGTGTCTGCGATTTGGATGGGAGTGTTTTGAGTCAAGTTAGATGGGGTAGGAGTTTTGGAGTGACCTGGATGAAGTAGCCTGTTGATGCTTGACCAGAATTTTTGTGGATTATGTGGTTGGGTTTGTTGGAGTTTAGGTAATAGTTTTTTTTGTCAAGAATAGTTAGTTTTTTAGTAGTGTGTCTAAGCTGTCTAAAGTTTTGATGGTCTATAGAGTCTTTTGTATATCTCCATTTGGACCACATCTTATTTCTCTGTAGCATTTTGTGCCTGGTCTCTTTGGAGAGCCAAGGAGCAGGTTTGTTCCTGGTCCTCACTGTACGGGAGGGGGCATGGTGGTCAAGAATTATCAGGAATTTGGAATTAAAGTATGACACCGATTCATCAACAGGTAGGTATTTTAGGAGTGACCAGTTGCAGGCTTTGAGCTCAGCTAGGTAGCTGTCTGGGTTTAGATTTTTTTTGTTCCGGGTAGTCCTAAAGGTAGTTTGGTTGGGTGTAGTGGTCTTTTGTCTAGTTATAAAGGTAAGAGAGTGGTTACTAATATCATCAGGCAATGTACCTGTTTTATATAGGAGAGGATTACTATTAACTAATATCCAGTCTAAGGTACTTTTTTATTGCTAGGTTTGTGGGTTCTGGTAGTAGAGGTGATGGTTTGATAGAAGCCATGAAGGTTTATGTGAGTAGTAGGTTTGGCTGAAGTACAGCAATACCAATCAATATTAAAATCTCCAAGGAGTATTGTTTCTTGTGGAAAGGATGTGGACAACCAGCTAAGTGAATTTTCAAGAGTATTAATGTTATTACCTGGAGGGATATAGGCACAGATAATGTATAAGGATTTATTTGTATTAATCTGGAGCTAAGTGATTAAGATTTCAGCATTGTTAGGATTGGGAGGTTGAGTATCCAATATAGTAATTTGTAATTCAGATTTATACAATATTGCTACCCCACTGCCTTTTTTGTTTAGATGATCTCGCCTCAGGATATTATATCCAGGTGGTATTATATCATCATTGCTAGTTACTGGCTTGAGCCAAGTCTCTGTTAGACATAGGATGTCAAAAGAATATAAACCTAATAGTGCATGTAGTTGTGTAATTTTATTGTTTAAACTATGTATGTTGAGGTGAGCTATGAGAAGAGAGTCGGGGCCACTAATTGGGGTTTCAGAGGTGGTATAGAATGATTGGGAATTAGTGATGGTGATTTCTGGGCCTGGATTAGGATGAATGTCCCCATATAGAAATAGGTGTTGCTGTGGTGTATGTGAGTGTTTTAATAGTTTGGAAAAAATTACAGTTAGGTTTTCTCAGTTGGAGGTACTTAATGTGGGTTAATCTATGAAAGTGAGGTAGAAGGTAGGATGATGAAAATGTTGTGTTACAATGAATTGGTGGAGATGAAAGGGAGAGAGGAGTTGTTTGTTTTAAGGGATGTTGAAAACTAGTATGGTTTAGGTATTCATAACTGGTGAGGATATGTGATATAAGTAGAGAGGGAATAATTATAAGAAAGAGGAACAAGTAAAAGAGTCTAGGTATGGCAGGGATAGGCATGTTAAGGTGAATGGAAAGCTAAGGCAGTGGGATGTAAAACTGAGTAGCAAGGAAATGTAATAGGCGAGGTTGTATAGAGAAGGTTAGATAGGGGGAGGTACTAAATAATTAGGAGTTAAGTGTTAAGTATGTAACAAGATAGGGTAGTCTATAGCTTGACATGGAGTGAGGGTGTGGCCAAGGAGGTATAGGTTGAGATGTAGTGGGGGTGGGTGGGATTTGGGGGTAGGGTAGGAGAGCGGAGTGAGCCCACAGGGCGAACGGAGCGATTTAGAGCAAGTGAAGGAAGAGGTCCCAGAGTCAATCTGTGACCAGCAGATTATAGTGGAGCAGTTAGAAGTTCCAGGTAAGAGGTAACACAAGTTTAAGATAAACAGTGGCAAGGTATATAGGGCTGGGCTAAAGACTACAGAAGGAAGGAGAGGGACAAGATAGGTTAGAGTCAGATATACTGGAGAAGGTGCAGGGTGGACTATAAGAAATACAAGTGAGGTGGGAGTTAGGAGAAATTACAGAGCCTAGTGTAGAGAACCACCTAGTGGTCAAAGGTTAAAACTACAGGCAGCACTAAAATAGAGGAAAAGAAGAAGTAGGACACAGCTGGAGTAAAGAATGTTAAAGCAGAGAAGCTTATTATGGGGTAGGAGGGGGATATGGCTGCTGGGTAACTGGCTCAGGAGGGAGGTTTCGCACAGCAAACTGGACTACAATTACTTCTTTGTATTATTTTAAAAATATACAATTCAGCTTCAGACCCTGTATGAGAGGAGACACATACTTTCACTATTTCTATAGATGGAAGGGTTTTGAATGTAGGATTGTAACTTCCTTGTAGATGAGATGGCTTTCTTTTGTTTTGAGAGGGGTCCTTGTAGGGCAGGCAGGTAGATTCACCAGTCAACAGCAGGTTTAGAGGTTGAAAAGCTAGGCAGGTTTAGAGAGGATAAAAGAGTAAATTAAGTAAGCAAGACAGCTATGCATGCAGCAACTAGACAAAGATAGTTTTGGAAGTTAGACAAATATATCAATAAAAATAATTTACACATTAAATCTTACTAAGAAAAGCAACACAAAGCTTAGGAATACTACTCTAAGTCTAGATGCCAACAGGCTCATAATAATGTCTAATCAAATCTAAGCACATGTAGGTGATATACAAGACCCAGTATTAAACACTTATTATTGTTGTAATAGCTAAAAACAATGAGTAACAAGACCCAGTATTAATCACTTACTAATATTGTAATAATAAAATGCAGTGAGTAACATAAAGTAGCACTATATGACTAGGTCATCTCAGAACAAACATTAATAGACTCAGGGACTTAGTAGTGAACAAGAAGGTACACAAAATTCAGTATCAAGAAAGCCAATCAGATAAATACAGTTTCTAAAGAATAGAGTAGCACAGCAAATCAAAATTACAATTATTTCCGCTAAGGGGATTAGTCTGATTAAATATTAAGCAATAAACAGGCAGTACACACAATCCAAGATTAAATATTGTAGACAACATAATATTGTATATCAGGTAATGTCAGGTAGCAAAAATCATTGCAGCATATCATTATAGCATATTACCATTTGCAATGACACATTTATTCATGCTTACTAAGGTTTCTACCAACTATTTTGAAATGGCTTGACATATGAATGATTGAATGTAACATTATTTGCACTACAGTTATCGCACCAGTGTTAGAACTTATTTGAACATCTGCCTGACAGTATATTACAGTGTAATAAGGCAATGACTTGTAATTTGCTATAGTGTATTAGACCAGAATTTCATTTTATCAATGTCCAGTTGTAGATTTTAGGTATTAGAGATGAAACAGATTATATATTTGTTGATTAAGTGATTGGGTGGATAAAAATTATTCAGATGGACCCTGGACCAAGCATCAACCGTAGCTTTCTTTCAAAAATATCTTTTTGAATACGTAAAAGGCTCTTCTATATGCACATTTTCAATAGAACCCCACATAATAAGCACTTAACCCTGTTTTCCACCTAAACCACATTCTGTTTCTGATACCCAAACAGTCCCAGCTGTACATTCTTCCCACAATTCCTGCTTCTGTTTATTATATACCTACCAATCATCAGCTATAACCTCCGTAGCTGTCTCTTATCAATACCTTTTCCATTATAGCAAACTCTATTTCACTGGAAAACTAGGTTTACAAATAGGTTATATATGAACTTGTTAAATGTTGCTGTGAACTGCTGTGTATCAAAAGTGACAAAATAATCAATCATATCATTTATAAACCTGCATGAAGCCTTTCAGAACTGTGTATTTGTAGTAAATTGTTCTACTGTTGTTTCATATCTTAGTCACTGAATAGCCCAGGTCATGACTGAAAATGGGTCAGTTTGGCCAGTCCATCTACCCAGTTAGCAAATGAAACACAGAAGTAAAGTAAACAAGGCCAGTACATAGCACAAATAACAAAGCATAGTATTGCAATAAGGCAAGGATTGCTTGTATAGGGCAAGTATGAACTGCAATATCTTCAAATTCACAATGAAGTCTAAAGATATGAAAATATATAGGCTGTTCTATTAAATATGCCACTTTTAGTTTACATTGGAAGTATGTAATGCACAGTTTTAGCCATGACTGTCACATGCTTTCTTATCAAGGGCATGGACATTCGTGGTTCAGAGCAGTGTGAGTGTAAGGTGGAAGTCTTGGGAGGGTGGCCTAATGGTTAAGGTGTTTGCCTTACAAACTCAAGGTGCAGAGTTTGAGTCTCACAAGGGATAATTGGCTAGGCTTTAAATGGCTTGCAAGGGCAGTAAGCCTAGTACTAACCTATGAACCTAAGTCAGTTTCCCTATCTAGGGCTAAAGAGAAAGTTTTGCTAACAACAATTATTATTTTTTTCAGAAAGCAAAGAGGGAATTCTTTTGAAATGAGTATGATTTGTGGTTTCTTGAAATGCTGACTAGACAGAATGGGCAAGTATGGCATAGAAACTGAGATTCAGTGGCTTTTAAATAATAATAAAAAAAACAATGTATGTACATGGCTCTGAAACTTGGTAGCTGACCACTGGCACTGGAGAACATTATATAATGATGCCCCATAAGACTGGAGATGGACAGATGCTACTAAACATTTTGTTAAGCAAAGTTTGGAATTGGGAGTAGTTAGATGAAGAAGTGGTAGAAATGTTTAACACAGAATGTTCTGTTTGTTGAATAAAACATCATGCTTTTAAGTGGAATTAGTTACGTAGTAAGTGAGAGAAGGTTTGACATGGAATAAGCAATTTTAGCCTGGGAGGTGATTGTCTAGTGTCAAACTGCATACAGAAAAGTGGGTTGGGTCAAACAATTCCAATACATTTATACTTTAATAAATGCTTTCATTAGGAATGCAAGAAAAGAGAGAAAAAGCTGACTGGATAGAAGCCAGCATGATAGTGGCAGTATTGCATTGGCTTTGGGTTACTTAAAGGAAATTAATCTGGACATCAGACCAATAGAAAGAGCTGATATGTTGTAATCAAAGTGATGTCTGACATTGTCAGATATGTGATGCTTTCTGTAGTTGAACTGGTCAGCTGTATATAGTATGGCTTGGAGATCAGGGTGGGTGAAATCAGGTAGCTGAACATAACTAAGAACAGGAGGGAGTCTGAAGTAAAATACCAGTGGGATTTTACCCAGAGGCTGAGCTGAAGATGAAAGGGAAAATCTGTCACCTACCATGTTTGGAGCAAATGATGAAGTGGTGTGAAAATTTTGCACAGAATCCAGCTGAATACCAATGTCTGTGAGAACAGCTATGAGTGGTGAGTGAATAACAGTGTAAAGCTGTGTGTAAGTCTGTGAAATGGACACTGGTAGCTGCACTGAGCATATTGTAATGTGTGAAGAGAACAGTGCTACTGTTTTATTTTATTTATTCTTTGCTGACTGGGTTAGTCCGACTTGGGTAGTGGCTTCTTTTCAGAAAAGACATGAAGTGGTATTTGTACTACTAGTGGAAATTTGGCCAGGGTATCATGGAACTTCCCCTGCTCTTTTTGATGGGTTCTGTGGGATTGTTTACATTCACCTGAGCTGTAACCAGCTCAAGGAGATGGGATCTCACTTTAATGTCTTATCCAACGGACAAAATTAGAACAATGGGAGGAGGGCCAAGCTGGGGCATTGTCATCTTTGACTCATGATTACAAAATTCTAACCAGGTCGAAGGAAACTCAACAAATGAGATCTCTTAAGAGGAATGATTGCTTCCCACGCTTTCTTAGGTGAGGTAAGTGACACTTACTCCTCTGAGCTCTTGTACCTGGCTGTTATTAACTGGTGAAAAATGAAAAACAGAGGGATAGGGATGTCTTGTGTTAAAGCAAATGTCTATACATAATATAATAAAATCATTATTTTGTGTGGGACCCACAGTCAGAAAGGAGGTATTAAAGTCAATATGCAGAGCTGCATCATTTTTCCCAGATGAAAGTGAAGGATGTGAACAGAGACTGCTGCTTCACCAAGAACAGATACAAATGCAAAACATATTGCAAGGTCTGCTATAAGATGGTTGATGGCTGACCAGACTGTAATAATGGAAGAAACTTGGTCTGAGGGACATTTGGAAGAAGAAAAAATGAGTGAGACAGAGACATCTAGAACTGAGAAACCCAGCAGGTATTTTGTTTTAGACTTCCTACTGTTCTCAGTAAGGAAGAGAAAGTGGGGGAAAAAAGGGCTGAGACTTAAATATGGTAAGAGTGGCGTTTCCAAAGGCTTGAGGAGTGGATGAACTGCTGGGCAGCAACTAAAGTGTGAAATGTTGGGTATGTAAGAGGTGGGTGGGTCATGGGATGGGAGAGTGGAGCTAATGTATGGCTTAATATCTGCCAGGAAAATTGGTCTAGAAACTCAAAAGTCAGAAGATTGATACATGGTGCAAATGAAGAACAAACCAGCAATCATTATTCATGAGAAAAGGAGAATTAAAAGTGGGGGGTTATATAGGAGGGAAGTACTACTATGAGCAAATAGTGCAATGCATATAAGCACCTGCCTGCACTGAGGTAGTGTTCCAACTGACTGATGGTGTATAGTAAAGAAACACAGTACTTTGAGGGGCAATATACAATGGCTCGGCTAAGCATAACATATTCAGGTATGTAAGGGATATTAGAATTTTGTGAGAAAGAATGAAAACATAATAAGAAATGAGATGTAAAGCATACAGGAACATAAAATAGTTTGCTAAGAAGGAATCCAGGTAGAACAACATAGTCCGATCTTAAGTGAAATATCAGTGCCCAATCTAAGCAGCCGCTATAGAGGTAGTTTGAGGCTGGATGACATGCAGTAATAGTAAAGAATCACATCTGTTTAGCAGGAACCCATGACGTCTTCTGAGTTCACATTATTAAAGCTGAAATGGGCAGACTGAAAAGGCTGCATTATTGTAACAATTTAATTATAGCTATTCATGCTAAATATTATTGGTGTACATAGTTTCGTAATAGCAGGCCTCAGAACTTGCAATATCGTCAGGATGAATGGACAGTTGCCACACTTACACAGCCACGACTGAAAGTACACGTAACTCAACAGGCCTATCATAGGCCCAGCAAACCCTGAATGGTATCACAAATTAAACAAGTTGCAGGCAATATTTGGTGAAATACTATACATACAGCAAAATAACCAATTATGATAAAGTAAGATTCAATATTAATTTCTATGTGTCCATAAATGATGCATAAGGTAAACCGTTAACAGTTCCTGGCACAAAGTTGAAAAGTAATTGTTTAAGCAATGTGGGCGGAGATACTGCCATTTGCTGACCCCCCCCAAAATTACCTACTGATTCAGAGACTGATAATGTTGTTTGCTACAGCAATTCAGCTGAGGAGTATTGAGAAAGCTGTATGACTAGTTCAGAGCTTGCGCCTATGCAGACAATGCTTTTCAAGTTAATAGCATTGGCTAGAAAAGATATGGGTAAAAAATGAAGTAATTATTATAAATACATCAAGCTGGTTGAAAAAAAAAGACTTGAAACATGTATTCAAGTAACTTGCTCTGCAGTGTCAAGTGCAGAGAACAAGCAGAATTTGAACTTCAAAGGCTTTGATGTTCTTTACCTAGGTAGAGAAGATTAGGACAGAGATATCGCTGCTCCATTTTGTAGAAGGCAGCACAGTTCATTTGACTGCTGTGCTGTACAACTGGAAGACAGACAAGCAGAGAAGCAAATACTGGACTACTGCCAAGATACCATTATCAAGTTTCCTTTGAAACTAAAGCACCTGAAGTGTGTCCTTTTTAACAGCAGCCTTAGGCTCTACATAAATTATGCCTTAATGAAGCTTAATCTGTAGCACAGCAAGAAAGAAACCTTTAGCGACTAGCATGTCTGACTGTTGTAGGCAGTTGTATAGAAGTCTTTTTTTTTCTCAGTTTTTTATTTTTTTATTTTTCAAGTACAGTTGAATAAATTCCATAGTATTTGTATGTAACATCTTAAATAACTATGTACACTATTTACATCAGCCTGACACTATAACAGAGCTCAATATATACAATTACTTTATAGGTATAACAATCCAGTTATCAGAGTGTATCTGTTCAGTTATTGTAAAGTGTCAATCGATGATAAGACTTTTTTCCATGGATTGCTAATAAATGGCCTAGGATGAATCCTTAATTCTTTAATTTTAATTTCCAACAATGCTGTGGTCTTCAGTAGGCTGTAGAAGTCTTCCAAAGTCAGTATTGTGTTTGTATTCCATCTACTTGTTATACACTTCCTTGAAATTGCAAGTATTGTCCAAACTAGATACATATTTGACTCATTCAAATGAGGACCTTCAGACACATTTAATAATACTAGAGCTTTAGATAAGTTAAACGATTCATTAAATAAAGCTTGTAAAAATGTTTTAATACCATTCCAAAATGGCTTAATTTTAACACAGTGGAAAAAAAATGTGATTCCAATCTGCATTGTGTATTTGCTCACACCTCCAACATATTCCCTTTGTGGAATAATTAATTTTAGTAATTCTGTCTGGGGTTAATAATGCTCTGTGCAAGCATTTCCAATTAAAAACTTTCCAGTATTGTGCAAAGGATTTATGTTTTATTGATAATAAAATATTTGATTTAATTTCTTCAGTTAGCTGTAATGAGTGTCCTTTTGTTATATAATTCCAATATGAGGATTTGGGTGTTGTTTTATAATTTATCAATATCTTGTAAAATTTCGAAATACTATTTCTCATGTCATAATCTTTATATATGATTTCATACAGGTACTTCATAAGTTTAAATTTAAATAGCTGCAGTGGTGGTGTTGCGGTAGCGTTGCCGCCTCACAGTAAGACGTTGTTCTGTTCGATTTTCAGCTAAAGCGTCTTCTGTGTGGAGACATGCGTGAATGGGTGTACCTTCGTTGAAGGTTGTACGTTAGGGCTGGCAACTCAGTACATAAAAATCTACTACCAATCATTAGTGGACCGGAGTTCCGCTGTGGCGACCCCTAACCGGGAAAAGCCGAAAGATACAACAACAACAACTTCATAAGTTTAAATATTTCTTTAAATGAAGAATTACTACTTATTCTGCATAAATCTTGCAAATACGTCAGAATGCTTTGCATAGTTAACCAACCTTGTTGTGGAATTTTATGTTGTTTCTGTTGTTTGCATATCCAGAACTTTTAGTTCTTTCATGCATTGAAACCAACAAACAAATCCTTTCTGTTCCCAGGAATTAATTATTTCTCTGTATATTTTATGTGGATATCTCTTTGTAACTATGAATGGTGTTAAAAGATCAAACCAAATTTTTAAATCTATATTTGCATTAATAATTTTCCTAAATGAGTCAATGTAATAATTAATCATATGAGTTTTAGTGAGCTTAGTTATGTTATATTGCATACTAATACATAATATGTGGCATGGCAAATTGTTTTTATCTGTTGTATAGAAGTCTTAACTTCAACAATCCAATGGATGCAATCAAATCCATTTTTGTAATAGCAGTAGATAGGAATCTCTCACTTGCAAATCTTGAAATCCATATTCAGTATCAGACTTAGCTTGGGGGGTAAGCATGGATTTGAATATCAGTTGTTCTAAAACAAGGAAGCTATACCTCAAATGAAATGATTGACTTGTCAAAGTAATTTAACAAAGCCCATTCAGATCCAGCTAGAGCACCAAACAGGTAGCTGGCCAACAATTTTTTTATGTCTGGGATTTCGACCTCTCCACACAAATGCACTAGCACCTCTGCTCCCCCACTGCAATAATGGAACACCAAACATAAGTAAGTTCCACGATTTGCAATCGAGTTGCCTGGTTGTTCTTTTGCTCCCACCCAAAAGGGCTTCAGTGTATCACACTGAAACAAGAACATCTAGATAGCAATCTAATGTATGTTGTCAGAAATCAGGCATAAAAGATAGAAAACCTTATCCTGATTTGGGTAACAAAGGTCTGTAATGGGCATTTGTGTTGTACTGAAACAGATCTGTGGAATAAAATATAGCAAAATGCCAGAAGTAATAAATAGAAAATAGGTATGCCTGTTTTGCAGGCTTATATGCGTAATATAGTCAATCACAGAGTAAACTATGCAAAGAAACTAAATGCAGGCAAATGCAGCATTGTTGCTAAATATCTGAAAGATACTTAAATGACAAAAACAGTTAAGATAACTAAAGCAATTAAAGACCCTTACAAAGCATAGTATTTACAATAACTACAGGTAGGAGAGAAAGAAAGAGGAGTACAGCTAATGTGAAAAAGAGTGGGTAGTAGCTGGAAAAGATAGTAAAGGGACTGGAGCTGGAGGAGAAGTCAATGTAAAGATAGAAGAAAGTCAGAAGTTAATTGGTTGGTAGGAAGTAGAGACAGGAAGGGGAGTGGAAGTACAAGGGAAGTAAGTGGATACAGGCAAGGAAATAAGGAAAGAAGATTGAGGATGGAATGCTTGTGGAGCTGGTAGACAGAAAAAGAAGAAATAAGTTATGGAAAATAAGTGTAGGATAGGATTACTGTGGAAGTTAGGTTGTATATGTAGTGTGGAAGCAGTTATATTTTGCATTGCTAGTAAAATATTGTTTTAAAGGTAATGAAAGTTAGAAAAGGACTGTATGTTTTTTAGGTTAGAAGGAATGGATTCCCAGAGCTTTGGACCATGAGAGAAAAGGCATGGCTGGTGCTGTGTAATTTATTCTGTGTGTAGGGAGGAGAACAGGGACTCCAGATGAAGCAAATGATCAATGTTTGTAACTGGAAGATTTAGTAATTGGACACCATGTGAGGGAAGGAAGCCTTGATTGAGAGGTTTGTATAGAAGCAAACTAAGAAATAAATGAGATTTTATAGGTTGCCTGTTTGTTTTCATAAGGGTATGACAGTTCAGAAAAAAAACATAAGGGTATGACAGGTCATAAAAAAAACATAAGGGTATGACAGGTCAGAAAAAAAACGTAAGGGTATGACAGGTCAGAAAAAAAACATAAGGGTATGACAAGTCAGAAAAAAAGACATAAGGGTATGACAGGTCAGAAAAAAACATAAGGGTGTGACAGGTCAGAAAAAAAAACATAAGGGTATGACAGGTCAGAAAAAAAAACATAAGGGTGTGACAGGTCAGAAAAAAACATAAGGGTGTGACAAGTCAGAAAAAAAAAACATAAGGGTATGACATGTCAGAAAAAAAAACATAAGGGTATGACATGTCAGAAAAAAAAACATAAGAGTATGACAGGTCAGAAAAAAAAACATAAGGGTATGACAGGTCAGAAAAAAAAAACAGGGTATGACAGGTCAGAAAAAAAAACATAAGGGTATGACAGGTCAGGAAAAAAAACATAAAGAGTATGACAGGTCAGAAAAAAAACATAAGGGTGTGACAGGTCAGAAAAAAAAAACATAAGGGTATGACAGGTCAGAAAAAAAAAAACACTCCACAGAATGTAGAAGCAAACTTATAACAAAAAACATTCACTGGAAGGCAGCAGAAACACTGCAAATAAAATAATTTATATTTATTCACTGAGATTTAGTGCTTTCATTCAAAGACTTCATCAGAATAAAAGATGCAGTAAAAAACACATTTAAATACACTGGTAAAAAAAAATCATCACTTAAATAGTTAACCAATCAACTAACAGTTCCAATTCAGTCTATAAAACACATTTATTTAATGACTAACTCTAGGAGTTAGTTCCAAAAGATTTTAGAGGAGGTAACTACAAGAACAAAATTCTTAAAAGAGAAACTCTCTGGCAAGTTAAGATGCGAGCAGACAAATATCCTGATATTAATGAAAGCATCTGTATAAATTTTTTAGAATAGCAAACTTGTTTAATACTGGCTGGTTTACATACAAAATTGTCATTAATTAAATGTGTTTTATAGACTGAATTGGAGCTATTAGTCGATTGGTTAAATATTTAAGTGATGTTTTTTTGGTGTCATTGCTTCATAGGGTTGCTGTCAGTTTGTCGAAACTTCAGCAGTTCGAACACCATATGTTCGAACTGTGATATTCGAAAACTGATTATCGCGAAGCCGCGGAACACAGAATTCTTTCCCAGGGAAGGAATTCAGTTGGCCGTTTCCGCGGCTTCACTATTTTCAGCACTGTGGTGGAAAGTTACAGGTCGGGTTTAGGTAAGTGTGCAATTGTGCAGACATTAGGGTTAGGACACAGGTTAAGTGAGTTAGGGTTAGGGCACGGGTGAGGTGGGTGTGTGATAGTGACAGACTTTAGGGTTAGGGCAGGATAGGTGAGTTAGGGTTAGGGCACGGGTCAGATGAGTGTGCGATAGTGACAGACCTTAGGGTTAGGGTTTGGGTTAAGTTAAGTGGATAGATGGTAGTGTATGTACAGTTAAGTGTAGGGTTAGATGTAGGATTTTAAGTGTATGTGTGTGGATTGCTGTTTTTTTGGTGTGCTTGTGTTGTGTGTGTGTTTCTTGGAACAGCGATTTTCTTCCCTGGAAAAAAAATCACTGTTCTAAGCCTTCGATAGTTTTGCACTTCGAGGTTAGAAGTTCGAACATATGGTGTTCGAACTTCTGCCGTTTCGTCGAAGTGATATAGACCCACTTCATATACTCTCTCAGTTCAGTGGGTAACGCTTAAATATTTCTTGTTTCCTTGTGCATTTTTACATTTTCTTTACTGTCCATTAATGTAACCTTTACACTTGCATTATGTCCTTACATGACCATAACAACTGGTAGGCAATCATTACATCAGTCATATATAAGGTACGTTGATGGTGTCAGTTGCACATTTGATATACTTTGATTCTGTTACATTATGTTGACAAGTGCTGTTCTTGTAGTCAGTAGAAAGCACAGAATTTTTGACATGTACATATATTTCTTAATGCAATAGTTAGACCTTGGGCTATGATACTCCTTGCCATGTGGATTATATACTGATAGTCCACATCCCACCCTCACCCCCCCAAAGGAAACCACCATAAAGAAAATTCTCCAAAGCCAATTTTGGGCTTCTAAAAACAGAGGTGGCTAACTTCACGACACCCATCCAAATGAAAAATAAGTGCATGACTGCTGAATCATACACCAATGCGGAATGGGCCATACCAAACAGAACCAAGATGCTTTCCTCCAAAAAAAGGAAGCCAATCTGGTGGTCCCCCACCATAAATAAACTCTACAACAGAAAGAAAAAAACTGTTGCAGAAAAGGGTGAATTCCCAAGACTGGAAAAACTTCCTTGTTAGCCTCAGCAAAAATCTGAGATACATCATCAAATCCTCTAAAGCTAGCTATGAAAACAAAATTGCTGCAGATTCTAAAGACAGCCAGAAGGCATTCTGTAGTTATGTCAAGAATCTACATGGCAATACTCAGACGTGCTCTGAGTTACAGCATAATGGCAATACATATACAGAACCAACTGATATTGCCAACATATTGGCCAACAGGTTCAGTGTGAACTTTATCCCCCTTTCACCACCTAAAGGGCCTATCACAATACCCGAGGAATGTCAAGTCCCTACTATCACAGCTATACAGGTAAAAAGCACACTGTCCAAAGCCAAGAATACAGCTTCCATGGGACTTGATAATATCCCTGGCTGTGTTCTACATGAATTACAAAGTGAACTACCACCACACCTGAGTACCCAGTTCAATCACAGCCTCATTTCAGGCTTTGTTCCTACCGAATGGTGCACTGCTATGGTCATCCCACTCCACAAAGGGGGAGCGACTACAGACCCTGGGAACTACCACCCTATTAGTCAGACAAGTCTGATATGTAAGGCTATGGAGCGCATCATCATCATCATGGACCTTATAAATAAGAACATAGGGAATCTCCAAACTCTGGACCTCACGCAGTTTGGGTTTGTGAAAGGTAGATCATGCCTGCTCAATGTGATAGACTTCTTCAAGTCTGTTACCAGCGCTGTGGATAAGGGCAAGGTAGTTCACACAGCCTACCTAGATCTTGCCAAGGCCTTCGACACCATTCCTCAATCAGGAATCATAGATAGACTTGCTAAACTAGGCATAAACCCCTATGTCATAAGATGGGTTGCCAACTGGTTCACTGACAGATCCCACACTGTGAAAGTAGTGGACTCCAAATCTGACTACCGACCAGTTACAAGTGGTGTCTCACAGGGATCGGTCCTAGGTCTTCTCCTGTTTGGCATCTATTTCTCTGAAGTTCAAGTCAACACAAAGGGACTCTGGTTGACCAAGTTTGCAGATGACTGCAAATTTGGAGCTATTATTGATTCTCCAACTGATGTAGATATTCTACAAAAAGGCCACACTGACACCAATGACTGGTGCCAGAACCATGGCCTTAAGCTCAATGTCAAAAAGTGCATTGTTAATCCCCTTTGGGAAAAATTCGGTGCCCATGAACTACCACATAAGTGGTAGTCCACTAAACACCAAAGGTGTGAGAAGAGACCTGGGGACACAGGTTGACAGCAACCTCTCCTTTGATAACCACATTGCTACTGTTGTCAGAAAGTCCTTCTATGTGGCATATCTCATTAAAAAAGGTTTCTCATCCAGGAAGAAAGAGGTCATAATCCCTCTCTATTCATCCCTCATTAGACCTATTATAGAATACAATGCCCCATTTGGTATGTTCTTCACTAGGCACCTAGAAAGGCCACAAAAATACCTCACTAAGAGGATCTTAGACCTTAGACACATGCCCTTTATGGACAGACTCAAAAAACTCCAGTTATACTCAGTCTCTTATCGCCTACTTAGAGGTGATCTCTTCTTCACCTACAAAGCCATGTCTGACCCAGTGCTGCTAGATATGCTACACCTAAAGAAATCCCAATCCCTCCATGGCACTCGCTCCAGGACACCTAAACCTCATTACCACAATAAACAGAACATGCTGGAGGGACAGGTTCCTAACCCAGAGACTTCCCATACTCTGGAACAAACTTCCCATTCACGTCAAGCAGAGCACTTCACTGGCCCTCTTTACGAGAAATCTTGATGAGTGGATGGGCAATAGGATGTTCAGCCCGGGGATCACTTCAGTGGTCTTGCTTGACAGGGGCACTGGGAACTAACTTTGGGCGGCATGATGCCAGGGAATCTTCTTGGGCTAGGCTTATATAGGCTCCAGGGCCATTAGCCTAGTACACACCTATGAACCTATGAACCTATTATGTATATGTGTATGCGTCCTCTTTTATAAGCCATTCTAAATGCTTCTACATCTCAGCAGATGTCTCATACCTCTTTCTGTTACATTTCCACTATTAATGGCATGATTTCTTACCTAACTTTGTTATTGGCAGAAAATACCCTGGCATGTGACTTACATGATGTGTTAGTACATAAGGTTATGGGTATATTGTTTGCCATCTTGAGGCCATTATGTCCATGTATTACATATGACATGGATCTATTACAAAGGTGTTATCCAGTACATTTCAACTTGCATAACAAATATACTTGAAAGTGTTAGTGTTTCGTCTTTTGCAGATTTACACAGACACATGACTGATGGATTAATTCTCATGTGACCAATACGTCACATACATAACACTATGGCCACTGTACGGGGTGTGAGACTCATATGTATTGTACACATTGCTGTTTTTCTTTTACTGTTAAGGCTCATTTAGGAATATGTATGGATGTGCAGTTATTGTCACGTTACAGAGTGTGGGACCTGTGCTAGTACACCCATCTATAGACAATGTGCATGATCACTTCTTAGTTGGACTCCAAGGACCAGAATGGGAACCAGGATGATGACGATGATGATGATGAGAGACTGGGACGAGCATGCACCATCATTTCAAATGACAAACAGTGGTGATGTCCTCCAAGATGCTAGCCAGATGATCTGAGAGACCAGATCTGTAATGTCATCATTGATGTATTCCAGACCCAGGTGTGAGATATGATGGGAAATTTATGCAGGAGATGTGTGACTCTTTCCAGGAGATCACACATTAGATCATTCAGGATGTTTGACCCCATCAGGGAGGTCTTTCTGTACTGTAAATACTGCCTGTGTGATCTATTCATGTAATGCTGCCACCATGGTGTGTTCCCATTTGGCTATTTTGCATTTTTATGCACATGAGGAGACATGGTGGTTGAATGAGGAAGTACAGGAGAGTATACAGAGAAAGAGGTTGGCAAAGAAGAAGTGGGGTTGTCAGAGAGATGAAGAAAGTAGACAGGAGTATAAGGAGATGAGGTGCATGGCAAAGAGAGAGGTGGCGAAGGCTAAAGATAAGGCATATGAGGATTTGTTTAAAAGGTTGGACACTAAGAAGGGAGAAAAGGACCTGTACAATTGGCTCAACAGAGGATCCGAGCTAGGAAAGATGTGCAGCAGGTAAAGGTGATAAAGGATAATGAGGGAAACATACAAGCGAGGAGAGTGTGTTGAGGAGATGGAAAGAGTACTTTGAGGAGTTGATGAATGAAGAGAATGAGAGGGAGAGAAGGTTGGATGATGTGGGGATAGTGAATCATGAAGTGCAGTGGATTAGCAAGGAGGAAGTAAGGATGGCTATGTAGAGGATAAAGAATGGAAAGGCTATTGGTCCAGATGACATACCTGTGGAAGCATGAGTGTGTTTAGGTGAAATGGCAGTGGAGTGTTTAACCAGATTGTTTAATGAAATCTTGGAAAGTGAGAGGATGCCTGAGGAATGGAGAAAAAGTGTTTTGGTACCGATTTTTAAGAATAAGGGTGATGTGCAGAGTTGTGGTAACTACAGAGGAATTAAATTGATCAGTCACAGCATGAAGTTATGGGAAAGAGTAGTGGAAGCTAGGTTAAGAAGGGACGTGATGATTAGTGATCAGCCGTATGGTTTCATGCTGGGAAAGAGCACTACAGATGCAATGTTTGCTCTGAGAGTGTTGATGGAGAAGTACAGAGAAGGTCAGAAGGAGTTGCATTGCGTTTTTGTAGACTTGGAGAAAGCATATGACAGGGTGCCTATAGAGGAGTTGTGGTATTGTATGAGGAAGTCAGGAGTGTCAGAGAAGTATGTAAGAGTGGTACAGGATATGTACGAGGGTAGTGTGACAGAGGTGAGGTCTGCGGTTGGAGTGGCGGATGCATTTAAGGTGGAGGTGGAATTACATCAAGGATCAGCTCTGAGCCCTTTCTTATTTGCAATGGTGATGGACAGGTTGACAGAAGAGATCAGACAGGTGTCCCTGTGGACTATGATGTTTGCAGATGACATTGTGATCTGTAGTGAGAGTAGGGAACAGGTGGAAGAGATCCTGGAGAGATGGAGATATGCTCTACAGAGAAAAGGAATGAAGGTCAGCAGGACTAAGACAGAATATATGTGTGTGAATGAGAGGGAGGACAGAGGAATGGTGAGGATGCAAGGAGTAGAGGTGGCAAAGGTGAATGAGTTTAAATACTTGGGATCAGTAGTTCAGAGTAATGGTGAGTGTGGAAGACAGCTGAAGAAGAGAGTACAGGCAGGATGGAGTGGGTGGAGAAGAGTGTCAGGAGTGATTGTGACAGACGAATACCAGTAAAAGTGAAAGGGAAGGTCTACAAGAGGGTAGTGAGACCAGCAATGTTATATGGGTTGGAGACAGTGGCATTGACAAAAAGGCTGGAGTTTGAGCTGGATTTGGGAGAGTTAAAGATGCTAAGATTTGCACTGGTTGTGATGAGGGTGGACAGGATTAGGAATAAGTATATTAGAGGGTCAGCCCAAGTTGGAAGGTTTGGAGACAGAGCCAGAGAGGCAAGATTACATGGTTTGGACATGTGCTAAGGAGGGATGCTGAGTATATTGGGAAAAAGATACTAAGGGTGAAGGTACCAGGTAACAGGAAAAGAGGAAGGCCTAAGATAAGGTTTATGGATGTGGTGAGAGAGGACATGCAGGTGGTTGGGGTGGCAGAGCAAGATGCAGAGGACAGGAAGAAATGGAAACAGATGATCTGCTGTGGCGATCACTAACGGGAACAGCCGAAAGAAGATGATGCTCACATTTGTGCACAAATCCCATACTGTGGTCACACTTGTAGGATGTAACTCCTGATGCACACTTCACATTTCTGTTTGGATGGAGCAATATGTTATTAATGATTTCTGACAGTTGTTAAACTATGACACTGCCAATATCACCATGGTGTCATGCTTATCAGATGCTAATACACTGAAGACATTGTTACGGATGTCAGGACAAGTACTCCTGCACTCTGTATGTGGCTTGCCTCTTCTGCATGCAGAGCACATTGACAATGTCATTTCAGATCTAGTCTACCCTTTTATGTGACAGATATGTCTGACACAGGTGACATTCTGCTAGTGTGACACTTGTCTTTCTGGCAGTGTTCACATGTTTGCATGGATAGTTTCCCACATAAGCAAATGTGATACATTACAAACATTACGTTTGATAACATTCTGCTCATATCACTACAATGCAATTCTCCTGTGACTACATTCAAATGGGAGATATATGTGTGAAAATTTTGCACACACTCTTGGACACTTTTTAATTTTGATATGCCAGTTTACATACATGGCCTATTACTGTCTTTGCTCAAGTACTGACCTTGCCATGACAGGAGGTCTCTTTGGCACTATGCACTTGTGTGTGATGGTTAATTATAACTTGTCTGCCATGTCTTACACCGCTGGATTCTATTGATGTAATGTATGCCTCTGACAGTGACATTTCCATAGTCTGCCACATTGCTAGATGGTGTTACTATCATGGATTGAGATTCCCCATAGTCTTTGGGAATTCCATGTTATCTTATGAATGCATAACATGCAGCTAACTTATTTTTGCAAACAACTCTACTGTGTGCATGTAGCTTATATTCTTTCATTTGTACACCTTGGCTGTGTATTACATGTTAACATATGTGTCCAACTGTCAATATTTATAATATGGCCAATTTCCTTTTTATGGCTGTACAACTGGATGCCCCTAACATAGCAAACACAATGTAAAGCTATAGTGTTAATGTGTCATTCACACGCAGATGGTATGACATAGTTGCATATATACAACTGTCCTTTGATGAGTAATACACATTTACACATTCTGTTCGTATCACTTTCTCTGAGTGTGCTAGCTGTCATCTTATGTTAGTATGGCAGTTTATATGTGTATGAAATAATGAACCCTACTTTCATAATGTACCAAAACTAATTGCTCTTGAACTGCTGCACATTACTGTGTTCATGTTTATATCCATAACCAATGCACGCTGCACACATGTCAAACGTTGGCCATTTACTTCAATGTACCTTGTAGGGGACTTGCAGGCCATCTTGTGTTGGAGACACATGCATGTGCAATTTGTTTGCTTAGCTAGGGTTGTCCCACTTTTTTCTGTGCCAGATTTCTCATGCATGCATTTCTTTACTACTGTGGACAAGATTCATATACATGATATATGAATATGTGTATGTACACCTTTTTGTGACATATCATTGTTGCAATGTAGGAGTACTAGGACAATATGACATTGTATCACCATATTAGATATCATACACATTAAAGACATATATAGACAAGGTGGTGGTAATTAATTAGATTCCATCTGTGTTTATATTTCACTTGTGTGTTTTGCATTACCCAGACATTTGTATGCTTCTGCATAGCTATGTATGCACAGGCTTACATTCTTTACTTTTTATTATTCGTATACTATTTTATTATGTATATGTATCACCATGTGCTTCACATTCATGTCATTCTGTGGGTATGTGTGATGAGCCTTCTTCATGTTTGGCTTGTGTGATGTCAGTGCATGTCATAAATTCATGCTGCATTCCTGAACACAGTCTGTGTTGTTCCTAGCATGCATAGGATGTCTGCTTTGACATCTAGATCCTCTTTCTCCTGTCCTACTGGTGTGTATAATTACTGATTTATTACACAGCCATGTTAAATTTTTGCAACAATACTGCTGCTTGGCACTGTGTTTAGTTGTTTGCCAGTAGTATGCAAGGCCGGAGGTTCTAATCTCACCTGCACTTTTCTGCTCCTACATTTCCTTGACTGAATTTGATCAGCCTTGCTATTGCATGACTTACACTTGCACTTCCAACAGCCTACTAGATGATAATATTCAATGTCCATTGTGTACTGCAATGCCAGCAATCTCCATTAAGTGTCCTCTAACACACCCCTACCAACAGTAGTACTCCTTTTGGGATGACTGTCACACAGTTTGCAACATCTCAGCACTGCTTCGTGCATTGGTACTTAATGTATTATTGAGGTGCA
Source organism: Protopterus annectens (assembly GCF_019279795.1). Classification (NCBI taxonomy): domain Eukaryota; kingdom Metazoa; phylum Chordata; order Ceratodontiformes; family Protopteridae; genus Protopterus; species Protopterus annectens. The sequence continues at coordinate 497,785,740 of NC_056728.1, read as the reverse complement.
CCATGGCTGTAATGCATCCTTACCCTGGTCATCATCTTTACTTAACCAATGTTTTACACTCAGTATGTTTACTGTCTGTGCACCTTACCTGTTCTTTATGCATATTACAGACCTTTGTCCATCATGTCTTGTGATACTTGTTATTTGCTTGTACCCACACTTTTCCCCACCTCCTCTTTACATGCATCCAAACTGGGGTCTATTCCCTCAAAAAACAATGCTCGTGCCCTCCTGACTCTCTCCTTGACCTTCCATTTCCATCATCCCTTTTGCTTGCCCCTTTTCATCATCCTCACCCCACATGTGCTTTGCTATCACCCTATTTCCTTGGGTGTGTGCACTACTTGTGTTCCCCACATGTCCAACACCCATTGTTAGCCACTCTTAGAACTGGTACTGTGGCCGTGATTACCACTTCACCTTAATGGGCTAAAGTTTTTATTAGAATTTTTGTGGATTATGACAGATTCCACAAACAATAATGGGTGTGTACACGTCTATCTGTGATTTATGATGATATCCACAACACATTGCAAATATTTGTCACTTTTGGGGACTATTGCTGATGCACATTTGTCTTTGGCCATTTTTTCAGCATATTACTAACATGTTCCATTGAATATATATACCTTCAACACACATACAGTGGTAACACACATATATCACTTTAAGTATGACTTTTCCTTTTAATAAGATGTTGCTACACCTGAATGTATTTGTGCTGATATTGCAGATTATTTCTTGTGTCTGCATTACACAGTGTTATGCTCAGTGGAGCAGGGCACATTTGCATATAGATAAAATTCTTAAAAAATCTTTAAAAAATAACCATGGAGTAGACCATCATTTTATATTTTTAGTGCTTGAGATTATTTCTGAGAATTTAAGAGGGGGGGGGGGACATTCAGAATAAGACTGAATCCGTTAAACAGAAGTGGATTCTATCCTTGAATGCTGACAAAGCACCTGGCTTAAATGAGGTTGTCTCCCTTAAACCATTTCTGAAGGCTAGACCTTTGAAACATTGACTTTGTTTTTTATTAGTCATGGTTTTAGTGTTTTATGTACTGGCACTTTAAAGTAATGAGTGCTTAATTAATGTTCTAATTGCTTTTATTGATTTGTTATTTAAATGATTTGGATGTTCCTCACAAGTAGTCTGATGAAGTGGTGTCAATTTACCATGAAAGTGCTTACTCTGTTTTTATTTATTTTTATGTATTAAAGTGTTTTTTTGGATTTTACCTGCAGCTGTGTTGGTTTTGGTACTTCTACTGCATATCACATTTGCATATAACTTAGCTTGCCAAAAATCTTGCGCAGAACTTGGCAGTATTAATTGAATTCAACTAAGTTTATGGAATCTGGACTCATGTATCTCAGAATATCTTGAGAGAGGTGTTATAACAGTGATGTGTCTCAAGGCTGCTGTCTCATGCCATTTAGCCCTTGTATTTAGAAAGCAAGAGTTATTTCAACATTATTGCCATTAAGTTACATTATTATGTATATTGTGATATTATATAAATATATATATATATATATATATATATATATATATATATATATATATATATATATATACACACACAGACACACACACACAAACACACACATGCATGCATGTGCATCTGCGTTATATGTTTAAAGTGGGAGTAGGACTTCATCGAGAATATGTCATGCTTCCCTACTATTTTTCATTCTCATGTATTGGATATCAAAGTACAGCAAAGGTGAAGACAGAATCAGCCTTAAAGAAGGTTCATTGTTGTTTGTAGAGGATATTTTCTTGGGCTCAAGTGACTGAGATCTGCCGTGTTCACTGTGAACCCCTGAAATGAAAATCAGCACCTGCAATATGAGGTTGTGGTTGTAACCCAAAAAAAGAGGATTGCTCATTTCAAGTGAGGGGAAGCAGTTACCTCAAGTGGAAGATTTTATGTATCTTGGCTTCTTGTTATTAAATGATGGCGGAAGGAAATCACAAAGTTGATTTCCATATGGGTCTAATAAACAATACTACAGGCTTGTACTGGGCCATAGCAGATTAAGAAAACCTGAGCTTTAGAATGAAACTCTTAGTTATTGCCCCATATTCACCTGTGATCATGACAGCAGACAGTAATTGAAAGGATGAAACCACAGAAACAAAGAGGAAAAATGAGGTTCCTTCTCAGTGTTGCTCATTCACTCTCAGTAGGACAGTGAGGAGCTTAGCAAATCAGGGAGAATAAAGACCAAAACTGTTCTTTTAGTTTGGGAGGAGTCAGTGTTTATGCACCTAAAAATGATGCCTTTTAGGTAATCGGACACACAATTTACCAGTCACAACTCACCTGGACAAGGCCTCGCAACAGATTCAGGACCTCTTGGTGGAGTTATATCTCTCAATTTCCCTGGAAATATCTGAAGATCCTATAGAATAAGCTGGAGATGATTGTTTAGAAACAAGGAAATCTGGTCTTCGCTGTTTAACTTCCTACCCTAAATCCCAACAGGACAAGAGGTTTAAAAATAGAGACAGTCAAATTACATATTAAAAAGATCACAGGACTAAAGTCCCTGAGCTACTAATAGAAGTTGTGAGCTCAATCCCTTTATTCAGTACCTTAAACATTTGAGTGGACATCTCTGTTTCACTTACAGTGCTATTAGGGACCCAGTTGTCTTGAACCTCCTGTTTTTCCACAAGTCCTATATCCCCACCAATACTAGAACCAGGTTCCTTAATCATCACCAACAAATAATCAAAAAATGATGAAGGGACACATTTATAACTCACCACCTCCCGAACTACTGGAATAAACTTCCCCACCATGTTAAGCAGTGCAACTCACTATTTTTCTTTAAACATAAAATGGATGACTAGATATGTATCCATAAATTTACCCCAGGATTTACTGTTATGACCCTACTGGAGAAAAGAGATGGTGCCCAAGAGAGAGCACTGGCAAGGTATGAATGGTCATGATACTCAGTGGTCTTGCAATATCTATGAATCTATGGATCTGTGAATCTATAAGTATGACAAAAAATGAATTATAAGCCTGAGGAAGTTGAAGGTATTTGAAAGAAATATACCAGTTGGCTAAAATGAGAATTTGAAAACTGAGAATACTGAAAGTGAATCTCTACTGGACAAACTGAGTTATTACCAAAATGAAAGTCTCTAGGAATTTTTCTAATAAACCCCTGAAGGATTGGTCACTGATATTCTAAATATCACAGTAATATTTTTTATATATATTTGACAGGTTTAGTATTTCTTCATTCAGAAATAGATGTCAGAATCTTATTAAGAATGAATAATGTAACAAGGATAGGGACTGTACAACCCCAGAGTTTTGTATATATGGTTGTGGGAGGTGCAGTCCCCCACATTTTAGAGAGTAGAGAGGGGGCTTGTCTCCCTCTGAAAATTATTTTTTTTCTATTTGTATGTTTCAGAATGCTTTGTATTCCCAGGGTTTTATTCATGATCGCTCTTTTATCTGCAGATCACAAATGAGTCAGTGTCTTGTCAATATGACAAAATATTGAAAGGTGGCTTATAAAGCTGTTAATGTCACATATCAACTTAAAAGTAATTTCAGCACTGGTAACATGAATATAAAATAAAATATCAACTGAGAATTGTAATATTATTAATAGAAATTAAAATCATTCTTGTCCTAAATAGTCTATAGACTGAAACCAACCAAGCCTGAATATCTTCCTGTTGTACTGTAGAAACTACAAGATATTTTAGTATATATTTGCAGGAAAAAGCACATTTTCAGATCTGTAAGGGGTTTACTGTTCATTAATATCAGAGTTTGACAAACTTGCAATAACTCTTGGTTTCCTGCATTTGAATGCAATAGCATAACAAGGATGGCTGATGTACTTGTAGGAAGCCAATCAGCTTTTTTCAGTAAGCAGAAGTCTTTTTTTTTTTTATTGCTGGGGAACCATTTCCAGTGACGGGTGCAAAGCAATAGATGAGCCAGCTATGACTCTGATTCAATGTGTTTTAATCAGGCAGTGTAAGGGAGAAAATGATTGTTCAACTTATTGGTCTCTTTTTAGTATTTTGAGGTATTCTAAGCCGTATTGTAAAGTTTCAGGGATGTGTACAAAAGCTCAACACACAGGGTTAATAAAGAGCATGCATGCTTTAATGAAAATCCAGTATTCTTTGTTATTTACAAACAAACTTCACTGACCTTTAGATATGGAAACAGCAAGATTGCTTAAAATATATTCTACATACATGTGATATAACTAATGTTGCCTTTGTATGACAACACTGCCTCTTGTTGAATTATTCATGAAGCTAGAAAAAATGTCCTTTTTGGTAATTCCCAGCAGAGAATATAATGTTAGACACAAAGATTCAAACAACATTGAATTAGAGAAAGATCTAAACAGGAGACATATGTCAGACCTCAATAATATCTACTTAACAGAGTAAAGAGATATATTCTTCAGTGTCATAACATAGCCTGATATCATAATGCCTTCAAGTTAAGCATTTCAGAATATGTTCTAGCTGACTGAGTTGTTTTATACCACAATTAGAAAAGAATCCACATTACATAACAATTGATGTAACAAAGGTTACCCAGACATAACAGGACAGAAGTTAACAGTAAACGGCTTAAAGATATAGTGATAGATGTAAAGGCTTTTAACAGTATGAGTCACATGAAAATGAAGACATTACTAATACTAGTTCCTAAATCCTAAATAACAGTACCAGCTGTAATAAAACAAATCCTAAATTTTAAAAAGAAAGATATTTCATATTTCCCAAATTTATTTACTCATATTTATGCATTTTAAAACATATATTGTTAATGATACAGTATATGTAAATACTAATAATCAGTCTACAGACCATTACATGCCTAGCCATTAACCAGACAGTGACCAAAGGTGAGAATCAAACCTTGTATTAACCATTATGCCAACCCCAACCCATTATGTCACACGCACAGTGGCGGGAATACATTTTTATGATCCTGAAGCTTGAGCTGTTTTGGGGCCCCTTCACAACCAGCAACAATAGGGCAACATCCAACAACATCCAAAGGGCCTTGCTGCCCTTGCAAGGTCCTCAAGGCCCAAATGGCAGAGAATGGGTTGGTGGGGGTAGTGTCCTTGAAAATGGGCCATACAGTGATCCCTTCCCACCAGCAACGAGATCTGGGAAGCCACTGTTATCTTCTTCAGTGGGGTTGTTCAATGGCAGATCACTATAATTTCTTTTTAAACATTCAACCACTGAATCACAGATTTTGATTAAAATTGCTGTACTGGGTTATGTCACATGTCAAAGTCACTGGAGTCAGCAAAAATATTCTAGGCTATGCCTTATAGTTTTCAAGTTATGGAGGATGAAAATTAGGGAAACATTATGTACATGCATAATGCATCATAGAATAATGAAATAAAACATAGCAAAGACCACAGTTATAATCTTTTAGACACATATGAGAATACATACTACATGAAACACATTTTTCAAAATACTCTTTTTCTGATTTTTCTAGCAACATATTCACATACAGTTTTATCACATGAGAGCTTCCTTGCAATGTCATTTTCTAGAGAAAAGATGCATAATGAATTTACGTGCTCTTCAGCCATGGTAGGCCGAAAAGTTGTTCTTTATAAAGGAAAGCTTTGAGAAATTTCTTTCTGCTTCATGATAGGCATTAACAAGTACAGCTTAAGCACAATAGTAATATTAGGTCACAGCTCATGATAGGCATTGTCAAGTACAGCTTAAGTGCAATAGTAATATTAGGTCACAGCTCATGATAGGCATTGTCAAGTACAGCTTAAGCACAGTAGTAATATTAGGAAATAGGCTGAAGAACTTCTGCACATTACATTTTAGATGGTGTGTTTCTTTTGTGTTCTGGGATTTCCTAAGGTATAAATATTCTTTGAACTGATAACGCTTGTTTACTAATTTGTGGTCAATATCATCTTTGTAATGTGGTATTATAAATTTAATAATGTCCTCATCAGTTTCAGAATTGTTCATCAATTCTATGAGGAACTTAAACTTTTCCGCAATCTGCTCATATGGATCAATCCTCTTGCGTAACTGGATTACCAAGCTGTCATAAAGTTGATTTAGAACTTGTATCCTAAATTTGTCAGCTCCTCGCAAAGAAGCCCTACCACTTGTTCCATCTGAAAATTTCTTTGTAACAATGCACTTGGAAGCATCAGAATAACTTGAAGTGATATCTTCACAAAAACCTTTTGCTTCTGATTCATAGTGTCCAATCCTGTCAGCTGCATGGAAAAAAGTACTGGTTCATTCTTTACTAGAGAGAAAGTTGGAAAATCATCAGAGGGGGCTTGTTAGGATAAAGAGGCGAAAAATCTGATTTTTGGTGTTAAAATGTACAAATGAGATAAGTGCAGCCTTAACTGAGAATTCAGATGTGTTTTTATGGCTCTCACTGGATCTAGCCGAAGGAATGAGGCTGAGCTATAGAGTTATTAAGCCATGCATCAACAAAGGATTTGAGGATCCAACTGCCAAAATAAAGATTCTGGTGAGCTTAATAAGCCCATTCAGCTGGACATTCTGACACTGCAAGTCCTCAAGAAAAAATTGAAATTTGACCAATTACAGGGGTATTTTGAGGCCATATAAAATGGGCATTAGAGCATATTCTAACTTAGAATTTCTAAGGTCAATATTAAGTACTTAAATCCATTGGCTTATGATTTTATCACTAAAATAGCCTTATTTTAATAACAAACACTTAAGAAAACTCCATTGATTTTGATGAAAATTTCACTCATTAAAAAAAGTTGCTTCAGGGGCCCTCCAGGATTAAGGGCCTGAAGCTTAAGTTTCATTAGTTTCACAGTAAATCCGCCACTGTACACACAACTCCCAGTCAGTCCAACATTTCATTAAAATATATGTCTTCTGTATTTTTAGTGAGAGGAGATTCAGATGTGGTGCTATATTTTTTTTCTGTCAGCTGCAAATTTAGGTAAGTTGAATACAATAATGGTGGTAAAAAAACAACATAAATTTCAAGGCTCACAAAAGTGATAGTTGAACACAACTAGTAAAGTTTCTTAATTATGGCACTGCATATTAACTTTCCAGTTCCTTTTTTACCAGTTTGATAACTAGTAGATGCTGAAACTTTTATTATTCAATGGCTCTAGAGCTTAATATACCTCAGCAATGTATATATAAATTCAAAGTCATTTACAAGATCCATATAGAAGTATTAAAGGATAGTTGCAAGTAAACAGCCAATCTTATTTGTTTGTGTCTTTCAGCTTTTCCCGGTTAGGGGTCACCACAGTGGAACTCCGGTCCGCTAATGATTGGTAGTTGATTTTTACATGCCGAGTTACCAGCCCTGATGCACAACCTTCAACGAAGGTATGCCCATTCATGCATGTCTTCACACAGAAGACACTCTAGCTGAGAATCGAACCGGACACCGTCTTACTGTGAGGCGACAACGCTACCGCAGCACCACCACCTACTAACAAAATGCCTCCAAAATAGTTAAATATAGGCTTACATTTAGTGGGTCAGAGTACATTGGCATTACTCAGCTGTTGGTTCTCTGTGTTATTGCTTTATTGGGTTGTAGCTGGAAACACTTTCCATAAAACATGCCACGCAAGTATGCATGCTGACATGTGTGCTGCAAAAGCATGGCTGCGGTTGTGTCAACATATGCTGAGTGTAGCATGGGGTGAAATAAATAGCACATTGAGCTGTTGCTAACACTTTAGTTCATTTCACGGGTACAAGGAGTGCCAGAGAATAATGCTGCTGCTTAGGTTGGACGTACTGTAAATCAAGGCGGCACTGTGTACCCTACAGCACTTAATAGTACAGGACAGTTTTGGGGAGAAGGTCAGCATATGCAAAGTGAACACAGAATTGTAGGCTAGGTACTCATGCAGGCTGCAGTACATGACATGTTCTGTGAAGGAGGATTACTACCCTTATAGGGTACACAGTATATCAGATTATAACTCTTTCGAGGTTTCAGTACCTGAAGTGATTTAAAAGGAGGGTTACAAAATTGTTATGTGTTCAGCATTACAGGTTGCTCATTACAGACTGGAGGTGTATACATGTTAAGGTTACACAGCATGGGAGTATCGTATATCGTCTACACAAGTGGGGCACAGACCACCTCCTTGAAAGTATGGGGGCACACAGTGGTGTAGTATTATGTACCTTATACTGCTATAGTGCACAGCACACATAGCCAGAGGGAAGAGACTATATATTGTCCCATGCAGTGTATGCTACTATGCATTTTCATGTTATGCAACTACTGTCACAGTCCTGCCTTGTATTGCATTCTACTGCTGCTAGTACAGTCCATTAGGAGTGTGTGTGTGTGTGTGTGTGTGTGTGTGTGTGTGTGTGTGTGTGTGTGTGTGTGTGTGTGTGTGTGTGTGTGTGTTTGGTGCATGTCTGTCTTTATATGCATTCAACAACTCTGATAGACTGTACTGACAGCAGTATAATTCAATACAGGTCAATAGCTATGCTGCAATATCATTGTCAGCCTAATAAGGGAGGCAGGAATAAGATATGTTCTAGTTTTACACATGTATGTATCTTGGATGATCTGCTAGGAGTGCCACAAGTTGCACTTCCATAGCTGCTTCCCTGCTGTTACTGCCCTCGTACATCTGCAATGCAGCCAAAGTAAACAATGTCATTGTCTGTGAATTGCAGTAATGATATTCTCTATGCTGCATAGCTTATTTGTATATGTAATGCACATCAGCTGCCTGCCTGCTGCACACAGTAATATTTCCAGACATGGTAGTGAACAAATTGTGCATGTTATGTTTTTTCTTATAAATGCACTCTGTAGACAGTATGCATATCAATGCATAAGTGTAACAAGCAAGAATCTCAAATGCTCATCATTTCTCTGTAACTATACAAACTTTAGATACTACAGTCCCTTCTAATTAGCCATCAGTGAGTTTTAGTCTTTTCTGTGCAGCACACAACTCCAGAACATCTAAATCATCTTATCTTTCTCACTCATAATCATCAAAAACCTTCCATGAATGAGATGGCACTGACACTAATGACACAACTGTGAAAAGGATTTGCACTCAGTGAGGAGTTCCCAGTAGGAGTGGGTCTGCATCATGGTTCAGCTTTGAGTCCACTACTATTCATACAGGTGATGGACTATATCAGCAAATAAGTCAAAGGGGACAGATCAACAAAGCTGCTGTATGCAGACAATGTGGCATTACAGGCAGACTCTGAGCTAGAACTTCAGCAAATGACAGGGGAATAGAATGCAAAACTGAAGGCACATGGGATGAAACTGAGTACAGGCAAGATAGCTGTCATAACAGTAAATGGGGCAAGTCAGAAGAAGATGCAAATTGAGATAGAAGGGAAAATAATGGAACAGGGTAATAGTTTCAAGCATCTGGGAGGGTGGTTGAGGAGAGAAGTCCAAATGTGGAGGTCACAACTAGAATCAGAGGGCTGCAGCCAACTGCCACAGAGTGTCATGGATAGTGTGTGTGACCAAAGAATGTCAAAGAAACTAAAAAATTAAGGTGCACAGAACAGTGATATGACCAGTACTACAGTATGGAACAGAAACCAGGGCAATTATGACACATTAGCTGAGGACGGTAGAGGTGATGGAGATAAATGATAGGATGGTAGGATCATACTTCGTGATAGACAAAGAAATGAAGACATCAGAGCAGAAGCCAAAGTAGCTCCATTTGCAGAGAAGATCAAAGAGAACAAATTGCAGTGGATCAGGCACATGTGCAGTAAAGCAAAATATGATTTGGTGAAGAAGATTTGGGACAGACAGGAAGAAGGCAAGAGGCAATGAGGGCACCCCGCAAAGAGATGGATAGCTTGAGGGAACACCTGCAACAGTCAGGCACAACTGTCAAAGAAGGTAGAAGAGTGGCACTGAATAAAGAGAGATGGAGACAATTGACACGACACCCCAACCTCATGTAGAAAATTGTAAAAAAAAGGGTTGATAATAACGAAAAAAGTTAGTTGAAAATATATGTTACAAGAAAGTACTACTAAGGTCTTCATGAAAGATTTTTCTCCGATGATTTTTTGATAAAATCAGTAAAGTAAAATACATTTAAGTAATTTAAACATCAGTCATATACACTGCAATAATATTTTTTGTGTTTATTACTTTCTGTGCAAAAGCAGAGTTCAATGTATACGCTGCTGTGAGTTTAAACTTAAGTTGTAAGTTAAATCTTTTAAGCATTGCTACGTTATGAGATTGTAAACTTATGGCAGCGGTATGTTAAGCAATTTTCACAAAGTATCTATAATCCTCTTTTCTCTTAGCTGTCTGATGTTGTAGCACAAAGTATCCTAGCAGCTTCAGCAGTCATCAGTTTCAAGGAAAGGTTAGTTAAAACACTTCAGATGTTCTGTGAAAAAGTAGCTAATACACAGCTGCAAACCTGGCAGTCACCAACTTGCCTTTACTGTGTTTGGGCCAACTCAAATGTCCATTTAAAGAAGAAGGTTTAAAGATGTATTTAAACAGCTAAGTCCAGAGATGGAAATATTTTTCAACTCTTGTCAGTCCATATGCATGTGATGCTTTTCTTAATGACAGTAAAAGGTTATTTCTGTTAAAAGGTAAAAGACACAATAAAGCTGAGCAGCATTCTGTCTTTGAAACTATAATTGTGTAAGTTGTACTTACCATAACAGTAAATGTTTGAATGATCACTGCTGCAGTAGCCTTAGCTATAAGGGTTATATCCTGCTCGGGATATAATGGCAGGCCAGCTTCCAAAGCTGCAGGACACTTTCCACATGCCCAAACTGTCAAGCAGCTCGAGATGAGCTGACTAAAAGACAATTTTGGATGCTAAACCCTTCAAAGAATTCATGTCAGCAGAGAGAGAGAGAGAGAGAGAGGCTGAACACTGAAAGGACAATGTTAGGAATAACAAAAATATAAATGTTCCAGTCTGGTGTAAAAAACACACCAAAAAATAAGGGGGGGGGTGGAGGGAGGGAGCAGAAAGAAGAACAGTGAACATTCAAACATTTACTGGTATGTATAGTTTACTTACACAGCTGTACTATGTTCTTCATACTGATCACTGCTGCAGTAACCTTAGCTATTTAGAAGAAGGGTCCAGGAGCCCCTGGAGAAGGGTCCGAACAAAACTTGAGCTAGACCTAGCGTAGGAATCAAACTTATAGTGCTTTGTAAAAGTAAATACAGAGGACCAGGTAGCAGCTTCTAGAATACTTCTGGAATCCAACTCTTTCCATAAAGCCATAGATGAAGCTAATGCCCAGGTAGAGTGGGCCTTGACCCTACCTGGAATAGATTTGTTATGGTGAGTATAACAAAGGAGACTAGCCTTAGACAACCATTTGGAAATAGTCTATGTTAACACAAGTTATCCCTTCTTACCTTTCCAAGAAATGAACAATTGATCGGAAGATCTAGGAGATTTAATTCTGCCAAGATAGTTTCTGAGTTGTCTATGGACATCCAAGGTATGGAGTATCCTTTTTCCCTCATTTTTAGGTTCAGGAAAGAAAAGTGGAAGATGGATAGTGTGGTATAAAGTAAACTCAGATACCACTTTAGGCGTAAAAGAAGGATTAGTTCTCAAAGAAACCCTGTCCCTATGGAAAAAAAGGTAGTGATGACATACCATAACAGCTTGCAACTCAGATACCCTTCTTGCAGAGGTCAGAGCAATCAGAAAAACTGTTTTCCATATTAAGAACCTCAAGTCAGCCAAATTAGCTGGTTCAAATGGAGCAAGTTTTATCTTCTCTAACACAAAATCAAGATCCCAAGGTGGGGGCACCAGTTTACTTGGAGACCTCTTATGTAGAACCCCTTTCAAAAACATTTTGTCATGAGACTGCCTTGAAAGAGTAGGATTCAAGGGCAGACATGCTGAAATGGCTGATAAATGAACCTTGATAGAGGAATAAGAAAGGCCATAGGATAGTAACTCACACAGATAATGTAAAACCAGAGAACAACTAGCCCTGAGTGGCTGCTGGTTATGTTGTTGACACCAACTAGAAAACCTTTTCAACTTACTAATATATGATTTTCTAGTATCAGACTTTCTTGCCTCCATTAGTACCTGCAGCATGTCCTCAAAGAACAGGTGCCTAAAAGGAATTAAAACCCTATCATCCAAGCAGTCAGTTGAAGATGATTGATATCAGAGATATCAAACATCCTTGATCTGATGTCTGTTCAGTCTTCATCAAACCTGTGGGTTTAGGTTCCAGCCTCAGAATCGGCTCAGCTGTTAGTAAGCTAAAACTTCCAAACTAGAGCTCATCCCACCCTACGTATATAATCCCTTACTCCCCCAAGATACTTCAGATCTCGTTTTCTGCACATTAGTAAAGCATTGTAGTCCATTTAGTGCTTCTCTGTCGGTTCCCTTTTCACCGTTTGTTTGCAGATATGTGAGTTGACCTTTGGCCTGTTCTTTTTCTTCCTACCCTTCTAGCCGTTTTGTACTAGTTTAAAAATAATCTCTTTAGTTTCAGTCTGCTTTTGTCTGCTGCATGTTCTCCAGCTCACCCTTCTTTCCTTCTTCTTCCTTTTTCTTCCACTATGTTTGAGAAATCTGACAAACCTGTTGGTTTTAAAAAATGCACTTTCTGTGGGCACAATATCCCTGTATCTGATGCGTTTGTTGTCTAGGGCCTGCACACCTTGAAGTGATGTGCTCTATCTGCAAGGCTTTCCTTCCCTGGGCCATTGCAGATAAAAAAAAATAAGGTGGTCCTTAAAAGGCTTATTCCACCTCCTTCCCCAGCTATCACTTCTATCTCAGGGGCTCAAACTCCCACCAAGAAACCCAAGGAGGCTAGGAACCCTAATAAATGGTCTCTGGACTCCTCCACCTTAGTTCTGTCTGAGCGTCCAAAAAGGCCATGAGAACCTCAGAGCAGACCCCTTCAGCTCCTACCTCTGCACTGACCCCTCTGCCCCATACCCCTGTCATCTTGTTGAGGCCAGAACCTTTGGTGCTGAGTATGTCTCCTTGGGATGTCTCTCCTCAACCTCACTCCAGGCCTTCCTCTGCCTTATCTTCCATCAGATTTTCTTGGAGCCTACCAGAGAATGAGGTGGATAGATGGATGAGGAAATTTCTCCATTTGCATATTCAGATGAGCGTCATTCCAGCTCCATCCCCTACAGGATCTGTGAGAAGAACTTCCCCATGCAAAATAGTATCTCCTTCTCCAATCCAACCTGCCACTTTGTAGCTCCCAGATCTTTCAGTTCCAGGAGCCGATTCATCGGGTCATATAGTCATTTCAACTTCAAGCCTGATTGCTTCCATGATTCACTCAGTCTCAACCACATCAGGGCTGAATGTGTCTCATTGCCGAAGCCTCAATGTTGAATCTGGGAAGATGACTATGACTATGAAGTTATCAAAACTGTCACTTCCCCTAGGTGCCTCTGCATTCAACAGCTCAGAGTGGAGGGTTACTGGTGACTGGGGACGGTCTGTTCCTGATCCTTCAGGGCAGGGGAGGTTTCCTCAGGACTCTGGGAGTCCCTCAGCCTTTGAAGTGGTGGAGAGGGTCCTCTCTGCTCCTAGGAGATTCCCGGCTTCTACAGTATTGGATCCACCCTTTCCCCTTGTGAGCTCTGAGGCTGAGACCTCACTTTTACTACCGGGCAGCTCCAAGTTTGTTTCAACACCTCCCCGGAGCACCCCACTGAAGAGGCTTCTCAGAAGAAAAGGTGCAAAAGGAAACATCTACATTCCCCAGAGAAATCTCTCACAACAGACACTGACTTTGATGAAGGAAAGGGGTCCCGTAGATCTCCTCCTGACATCTCCTTTGGAGACAGTTTGGAAATCCTTCATCAGAGAGGTGGCTGGTCAGCCCCAAACCCCACCCCAGCTGAGTTAGTGTTTCTGGAGGCCTTTGGGACCAACCCATCTACATCCTGGGTGTCCTCCCCTACAGACACCCTAGTGGACCTGGTGTCTGCAAGGGCATGGAAGGAACCAGACACTGCAGAGATTATACCTAGAAGAGCTGACAAAATTTGGTTCCCTATTATATGATCAAAGATGCATTCTTTCGAATGCGTCTTGATTGAACTTGAAAGCATGAAACGGCAAAATACCGAAATGGCATATAAGCAAATTCTTTCCTGGGAAAGAAATAGCTTGGCTGCCTTCGTTATTTTGCCATTTTCGTCACTGTAGTGCGATTTTGGAGTTGGTATATTTAAGTAGGGGGTGTGGGGGGTGAAGCCCCAACTTTATGTAATGTTTTAAAGTTTTGTTTCTTTTTTGGAACAGTGATTTTTTCCCCCTGGCAGAGGGGGAATAATTCAAGTGGTAGACACTGCCCATGTGGCAGAGGAGGCCTGCAAAAGCAATGATTTTGGGATTCTCCTTCAGAGAGATCCTTGCAGTATCCCTGAAGCATTGCTAAACTGTCCATCTCTGGAGGCAGTTGGGGGACATTGTTCCTGAACAGATGCTCCCCTCTGCCCCTGGGGGAATAATCTTCCTAGTGTCCTGGAAAGGACTCTGGGACTTTCTTAACCACAACTTATTTCCCCCATGCCGATTCCTGGAAAAGGACCTTTGTGGGGTACAGAAGTGGATTCCAATGGCAGACAGGGTATTTCCTGTAAAAGCCTGGCTAGCCATCAGGAATGACGTATGGGTGCAATTAATTATATTCAGAAGTTATTCCATTCCCTTTTTAAACCTCCCCAAGCCAAAACAACACCTTCCTGATGTGTCATCCACTCAGAGGGAGGCAGCAGCTTTGGAAATTGCAAAGTTGCTTCAAAAAAGAGTAATTCAGGAGGTCCCTCCAGAGCAGTATGGATCAGGAATTTACTCCTGGTTCTTTTTAGTTCCAAAGAAAACAGGGGACCTCAGGCCCATATTGGACCTAACTTACGTGAACAAATTGGTGAAACGCATGAAGTTCAGGATGGTCACAGTTCAGTCCATCCTTCTCTTTCTAGAGAAGGATGATTGGATATACTCAATAGACCTGAAGGATGCAAACTAGCATATCAAAATGAACAGATGCTCCCAAAGGTACCTCCATTTGAGCCAGGGAGGCAGTCAGTACCAATTTTATGTGCTTCCATTTGGTCTCACCACAGCCCCCAGAGTGTTCTCCAAATGCATGACAGTAGTTGCAGCTCACCTCATTCTGCAGAGATTCCACGTTACCTTATCTGTATTAATTGTTCCTAGTTGCACCAACTAAGCATCTACTGATCCAGGCCAGAGGCTTTCTCTTGCAATTTGGCTACAACATTAGGGATCACTATAACTCTTCAGAAGTTGCAATTACAACCAGTACAAATGATAAATTTTATAGGAGCTCATTTGGACACAAACAAAACCCTGGCCTATCTCCCACTAGACAGGATTCTTTCACTAAGGATGCATATCAGACAAATGCTAGCTGTTCCAGTTCCTCCAGAAAATCTTGTCCTCAGGGCTTTGAGCTCCATAGCTGCAACAATAATATTACTACCAACAGCTCACTTACACGTGAGAGTTCTTAAGTGGACGTGGTCAGTTCAATGGTCCCTTCTGCACCAATCCCTGAATCATTCTGTAAGACTGTCACAGGTGTGCAGAAATTCTCTATCATGGTGGCTTCACAATCCAGACATCACACAAGGTTGACCAGTCATTCATCCCACTCCCATCGCCATGCTGACCAGGCATGCCTCCCAGCTGGGGAGGGGGGCATTACCTGGGATGGACAGTTCAAGGCACATGGACTCCCCAGGAGATCAACCTGCTTATCAACTTCATAGAGAATGAAGGTGGTGCTTCTAGTATTGCAAGCACTTCACTCCCTTCTTCCTCTGGGGGCAATTGTGGTTCAAGCTGACAACATGTCTGTTGTGTGGTACATCAACAAATAAGGTGGAACCAGATCTTACCCCCTTTGTTGAGAAGCAGTGAGAGTGTGGTAATGGGCTCTCTCTACCAACCACTTTTGAATTGCAATGCACATTCCGGGGGAGCACAACATATTGGCGGACAGGCTCAGCAGAGTTTTATTGATGCCTCATGAGTGGTCTCTGAATCAGTTAGTGGCAAACAGAATTTACCTCAAATGAAGTCAAGACCTCTTTGCTTCTCCCTTCAAAAACATATGCAGCAGATATTTTGCCTTGATCTCTCCACAGAGACAATCACCAAGAGATACTCTAGTCCAGTGATCTCCAACCTTTTTTCACCAAGGACCGGTTTCGTTTAAGACAATTTTCCATGGACTGGCCATCGTGCTTGCATAAAAATAAAGCATAGTAAAGTGCATAATAAATACAACTCACCATAACACAGAATTAATGGGGTCCAGAGCTCTTTTCCCTGCAATGAGACGGTCCCATGTAGGGGTGATGGGAGACAATGACACCCAAAGTGTGTTCCTTATGTCCAGTCTACTCCATAATTTTGTTTTGGTTGCTGTCATTGCAGAAAGCCCACTTCATAAAGATAGGATGTTGGAAATGGAAGTACGGTTTTCAGTACTTATTTTAGGAACTGTCTACGTTTATAAGAGCAATATTTAAAATCTGTCCCTATTATTTGTATATCTGACCAGATTTATTGTGCGAGAGGCTGAGAGGTATTGTTGACAGGTACACAAACCTAATGGAAACCTTTTTATGAATCTAGCAACTTTCTAAGTTTATAAGAACAATATTTAAAATATTTCCCCATTTTTGGGTCTTTGTTTCCCTATTATTTTTGTCTTTGTTCACATTTCTTGTGCTACGAGATTGAGAGGTATGCTGCATGCACCTGGATTAGATCTAAAAGGCACTAGAAACTAGCACCTACAATGATACTGAAGTAACATATTAACACGTTTATCTGAGTTTTAAGTTCTGAAGTATCTCATCTCCTGTTGTTTTGGGGAGAGGCATGTGAAAAATAATAAAAAAAAAAGGCTTCCACAAAAAAAAAAAAAAAAAACAGTTTTAAATGGTCTGCTGGAATACCTGTCAATAGCAACTTCCAACCACATTTAAAGCTTACTTACCTGGGCCAGTAAGAGTCAGAGCTGGAAGGAGAGCTGCCAGGTTCTGTTCCAAAGTGAGCAGATGGGAGAAGGGGCAGCAGCTGTGCAACCTCCAGGACCATTTTTGTATCGTCACTTGCAGCACAAGTCAGCAGCACATTTTTGCCCATTCAAGACTTTTATCATTTTGACCATATTACAGTCATGTGCAAACTAGTGCCAGTGCGCGATTGGATGAATTGTGGTGCTTGTCATTGGCTCCCTTTGCCTCAGGAGCGGGTAGTTAATTGGCTCATTTACCACAATGCTGATTGGCCGTAATTGCAGTATATGAACTAATCAAAACTTGTGTAGTGGAGCCACCACTGTTTGATGTGGAACAGTGGGCAATTTCAATGTTAAATCTGGAGCATTCCGCATGATCTGGAGCACTTGGCTGCTCAGCTTGCATTCTATCAAATTTTTAAGTGTATAAGAGCAGTATTTAAAATCTGTCCTTATTTCTGGGGTTTTGTCTGCCTATTATTTTTGACTTCGTCCAAATTTTTGGTGTGCAGAGGTTGAAAGCTTTGGACTCTGTCCAGATTTATTGTGTGAGTGGTTGAGAGGTATGCAAACCTCTTAAATCATGATGCTGCTGCTGCCAGGAATCACTCTCACTCTTCTCACAATCTCTCTCTTTCCGACACACACACACACACACACACACACACACACACACACACACACACACACACACACACACACACACACACACACACACACTCTGTTCTGCTTTCATGCATGCATTCACTCACACATGCAGATAGAAACATACATTAACACACATACACACACACACACACACACACACACACACACACACACACACACACACACACACACACACACACACACACACACACACACACACACACACACACAGTCTCTTCTGCTTTAACATACACATACATTCTGCTTTCATGCACACATTCATAACGACTCACTCAATCTCACTGTTCATTCTCTCATACACAGATACACAGTCTCTTCTGCTTTCACGCACACATTCTGCTTTCATGCATGCAGTCACTCACACACACATACATAGACACATTCACTTTTTTGTTTCACTCCCTTCTGTACGGGCCAGTAACAAATGATCCACGGCTCAGTACCAGTCCGTGGCCCGGTGGTTGGGGACCGCTGCTCTAGTCCATGTTTGGCCCTCCAGTCTACTTTATGTATTCCCACCTGTTCCACTGATCCCCAAATTTCTTCAGAAAGCATGCAGGTTAAAGAGCAAAGTGATCCTCATTGTTCCCTTTTGGCCTTGACAAGTCTGGTTCACTTTCCTGTGGTCTCATCTAATTTGCCCACCATGGCACTGGAACCCTTTCCTAATCTCTTGTCTCACCCCTCAGGGCAACTCCATCTGGATCTTCACAACTTGAAATTAACTGCATGGTTTCTCCATTTCCAATAATGGCTAGACACTCCAGGCTTTCTTCCATAATTCAGAGAATTTTCATTTCCTCCCATAAGACCTCTATTCGGAAGATTTATAAAAGTAAATGGAAAAAGTTTTCCATATGGGCCCAACAGCATTGCATTGACCCACTCACGGCACCCATTTTGGCAGTTTTGGACTTCCTAGCTGGTCTGTTTCATTCTGGGGCCAGCTTTGCTACTGTCAGAGTTCAGTTGGCAGCCGTATCTTATTTTCATACTGGAGAAAATGCTGTACTTTAGCTTCTTCTAGGCTTTGCAAAGCTTTTCTTAGAGGTACATTTCTTCTTCATCCCCAATCAATGATCCTACCCCTGCATGGGACCTCACTTTGGTTCTCTAAGCTCTGATCCTGCCTCCCTTTGTACCCGCTCAAAGGCGGATTTAAAATTTTTGTCCTGGAAAACAGCTTTTTAGTAGCTATTACTTCTGCCAAAAGGATATCAGAGATTCAAGGCTGATCTTCAAAATCCCCCTACCTTATTTTTCATAAAGACAGAGTTACTCTATGTACTAATCCCTCTTTCCTACGCAAGGTCACTGCAGTAAATGCTATTAATCAATCTATCAACCTCCCTGTGTCCTTTCCAAATTTCCAGAATAAGGGAAAATATGTTGCACCTCTTAGACGCCCATACAGAGTTGCACTTCTGTCTGGATAGAACAAAATCTTTCAGAAAATCTGACCAACTGTTTGTAGCTTTCACAGATTCCATAAAAGGGAAAGCTGTTGTCAAAGCTAAAATAGGTCAATGGCTGCAGGACTGTAAACTTATGTTTATGTGTCTAAGAATGTTCTTTTACTTAGGCAAGTCAAAGCTCATTCCACAAGATCTGTAGCCATGTTTCAGGCTTTTTGGTCAAGGGTTTCCTAGGAAGACATTTGTGCAGCTGCTTAGTGGGCAAGTTCTCAAACTTTTATTTCACATTACAAGCTTGATATCATCTCCAGGAATAGGGCTACTTTTGGCTCTGTAGTACTCCGGAATATCCTTCATGAAGGCCACCCAGATCTATGTAGCTGGAGACTATCCCACAGGTTTGAAGAAGACTGAACAGACAGCATCAGATAAAGAAGTTATGTACTCACCATAACATTCTATCTGTGTTGTCTGCCTCAGTCTTCATCAACCTTCCCTCCTTCCTTCCCCCTTCCTTATATCTGAAGGAGCTGATGGATAGTGCTAGGAACCTTCATTCCTGTTTTGAGCTCCTGAGCATCTTTTAGCTCTCTTGCTAAAACATGTAATTTCTCGTCTAGGAGAATTGGCAGCAAACCCGATATGAGGTATCTGGGAGGAGCGATGGATTATGGGCAGGGTGGGAGGAGCACTAATTCAGAAACTTTAGCTTACTAATAGCCGAGTTGGCTCCGAGGTTGGAACCTAAACCCAAAGGTTTGATGAAGACTGAAGCAGACAACAGAGATGGAACATTATGGTGAGTACATAACTTCTTTTTCTTGTGTGAACAGATCAAATATGTGAGGAAGTTTGGAGTAACTACCCCTGGCCATTGCCAGAACAAGGAAGAATGACAGCTGACTTGGCCAGAAGGGAGTCACCAGAATGATCTTTAGGGATTCTTTCTAATTAGGGATTCTTTCTAAATCTTTAGAAGTACCCTGGATATTAGTGGAAAGGGTGGAAAGACATACAGGAACATTACTGTCCAAAGAAAACAAAAGGCATCTGACTTCTAGGCCAGAGTTTTGCCAGCTGACTTTTCAGAAAGGCGGCAAAGAGATCTCTACTTGAAGAACTTCCCATAGATGGCTCAAATGTTAGAAGGCCCCCAACCTCCCATCTAGTTTCCATTTGTAAGGGTCTGTCCTGATCCAGTTCAGCTTGTCTGCCACATAGTTTTGTTTTAATATAATGTAGGATGCCTGTAAAGTGAGATTGTGCTGTGAAGCTATATCCCAAGCTAACATTGCTAGCCTGCAAAGGTAGTATGACCTAGTTCCCCCTTGCTTGTTGCTGTACCACATGACTGCGGTATTATCTGTAACCACATGAAGAGGTCCCAGGGACCAAAGATGGTTCAGTCGAGTGCCTTGATCAGGGCAGGCATCTCCTTGATATTTATATTCTTGCATTTGTTCTTGGTGTTCCACACCCCCTGCACTTTTATCCCTCCCAGAATTGCTCCCCAGTCAAAGTCTGAAGCATCTGTGGTGACTGACAGCTTTGGAGAAGGGATGGAGAAGGGGAGACCTGGATTTAAGAATATCTGTCATCTCCACCAACACATTTCTCTTCTGACAAACCCCACTGTTGGAATCTGAAAAAAAACAAAGGGTGTTGATGCTGCAACCAAAGAGATTTCAAATACCACTGTATCCTTCTCATGTGGAGTCTTGCCATGGTTATCATAAGAATCATAGATGCCATGAGACTCAAAAGTCTGAGGTATTCCCTCACAGTGACCAAAGACTGAGTGTAAAACCTTAGAAATAGATCTAGATAAAAATCTATTTTTTCCTGTGGAAGAAAAGCTCTTTGAACTGAGGTTTTTAGTTGACATCCCAGGAATACAATCCAGTATGAGAGAGTCAAGAAAGTCTTTTTAATGTTCTCTTGGAATCTTGGCTTGTGCAAGAGATCTCTCACCCAAGACAGAGACTCCTCATATTTTGAAAAAGACTCTGAAAAGTAAGCAAGTTGTCTGAATATGGAAAAATGTGAAAGCCCTGTAGCCTGCAATGACCTATAATTGGAGCCAGACACTTTGTGAACACTCTTGGTGCAGGGGATAGTCCAAAGGGTAAGGGAGATAACTGATAATGTGATCCAAACAAACAAAACCTTAAGAAATATCTGAAGTCTGGATGAATATGGATGTGATGATAAGCATCGTTTACCTCCAGTGTCACCAAGAAACTTGAAAGAAGAAGAAGAGGTAACAGGTTGTAAAGTGGCATCATTCTGAATTTGGAAACTATCACAAAACGTTTTAGAAAAGAAAGATCCACAACTGATCTCCAAACGCTTTCCTCTTTTTTTTTTTGGCACCCAGATTATCCTTGAATAAAACCTCTTCCCCACCTGGGGAGGAGGAACTGTTCTTTCACTACTTGGGACAGCATGTGATGAAGAAACGGAAGAAAGAAAAGAGTTTGTTCTGCAGGATGAGGAATGACCCCATGGAAAGGAGGAATTTCCTACCACTGCCATCTATAACCATGCTGAATGATTTTCAGAACCCATTTATCTGAAGCAATCTATTGCCAAAGAGAAAAATGGAGATTCAGACTTTCAGAAAGAGACTAGAGGTCAGGGTGGGAGGGGGTCACAAGGTCTCTTGAACAGTCTTTCAGACTTGTTGGACTGTCCTTTGTTTTGGGAGGTTGAGACTTCCTTTTGGAACCCTCTTGCCACTTTTTCTTAAACAGTAAAGCTCTAAAGGTCTTCGCACCCAAACTTGTATTTTAGTCAGCTCACCTTGAGCTGCTTGACAGTTTGGTTAAGCGGAAGGTACCCTAAAGCTTTGGCAGCTGGACATACGTTATACCCTTGGCAGGATATAACCCATATAGCTAAGGCTATTGCAGCAGTGATCAATATGTTGATCATCAAACAGTTTGTTGAATGTTTGGCATAAAAATGCAGTCCATTTGAAAGATTAATCTGTAAGCAAAATGTTCCTTTCCTTGAGGTACACTGACTTTGGTGTTCATTATACTATTAAAGGGGGGTAGAGATGGTGAATCTTTTTGTGTAGCATAGGGAGGGATGATTAATTTCCAGAACAATACAGTTTCAGGTTATGTTCATAGGTTCATAGGTGAGTACTAGGCTAATGGCCCTAGAGCCAACACAAGCCTAGCCCAAGAAGATACCCAGTCATCCTGTTGCTGCACGTTAGTTCCTTGAACCACTATCAAGCAAGGCTGCTGAAATGATCCCCAGGATGAATTTCTTGTTACCCATCCCCTCATCAAGATTTTTCTTGAAGAGGGCCAGTGAGGTGCTCTGCTTGACATGAATGGGGAGTTTGTTCCAGAGTATGGGTAGTCTCTGGGTGAGGAACCTGTCCCTCCAGCAGGTTCTGTTTATTGTGGTGATGAGGTTGAGGTCCTTGGACTGTGTGGTGGGGAGGGATTGAGTCTTTTTGAGATGAAGCATGTCTAGTAACACTGGGTCCGACATGGCTTTGTATGCCAAGCAGAGATCGCCTCTAAGAAGGCTATATGAGATGGAGTATAGCTGTAGTTTTTTGAGTCTGTCTGTATAGGGCATGTGTTTGAGTCCTAGGATCCTCTTTGTGAGGAATTTCTGTGGCCTCTCTAGTTGTTGCAGGTGTCTTGTGAGGTAATGCCAAATGGGGCATTGTACTCTATAATGGGTCTAATGAGGGATGAGTAGAGAGGGATTATAACTTCTTTCTTCCTGGAAGAGAAACCCTTTGTAATGAGGTGTACCACATAGAAAGACTTCCTAACTACAGTGGCCACATGGTTGTCAAAGGAGAGGTTGCTATCAACATGTGTCCCTAGGTCTCTTATCACACCTTGATGTTGAAAAAGGTTTTTGTTTGCTCCATTGCAGAATTCCCACAGTTGTCATTCTTTGCTTTATAAGAAAACTAATGACTATTGACATGGCTAAGGCTGACTGTAAGATAACTGAACTAAACTGAGATAAATATAAACATATTTCAGAAGAAATAGATGTGAACATTGTACAAAACCTGTAACTTTTATTTTCAATGAAATATGCAGCATGTGAGCTATATGAAGCTGTATAAGATTCATGTTTTCTTTCAAAATATATTATAGATCATTAACTGATTTCAAAAAGACACACACACAAAGTAGATGTTCTTTTCTAAGCCTTCGTCTTTTCAAACCATATTGTAATAAACAGACTGCAACATCCCATAGATCAGAGTGACTTTGCAAACAGGGTGTTTAGATTTGCATTCTGAATCTAACAGGAAGAAAAGAACCTCAGACTCTTAAAATGGGGTTTGAATAAGATGGACTGAATTAACTATATTATCCATGGTTGCTGATTCCACAACACTCTTTTGCATATCTTCCAAGTACTGAGACCCCAAAAAGTTCAAATTGCATCTTTTGAAAGTTCCAATTAGTCGTTGCCATATTGCTGAAGAGTGCAGTGGGCTTTTTTGGACTGTGAGCTTGTATGCATGTTTTTGGATATACTTGCTTTTAAGACTTCTGCAAATATTTTATGCTCTTAAAGTCAGACGTGGATAGTTTTGAGAAGATTTTCAGCTAGTGATAGTAGCAAGACCAGATAACTGATAGCTAGTCTTTTTCTAATTATGATCTATTTGTTTAAATCTTTTATTTTGTACTTCTACATGCCAGTGTATATCTGTATGTATATTTATTTTTTAAAGAGAATGTCCTAATTTTAATTATTTTAAGCAAAGAATCATCTCATGATTTAACTTCAACAGCTTTTGGCTGGTGGTTAATTTATTAGCATAAGGATATGCTAGCATCTGCCTTTCAAATAATAACTATTTTAGGCCTTGGCTACCAGCAAATATACTATGGTTGCCTTATTTTAAGAGACTATAGTAATTGTGCCTTTGGTGCAATACATTGCTCTAGCCATTAGAAAATGGGATATTAGCACTAGAAAGGTATGATTAGCCTCTTCTGAAAAAATGTGTATGTATGTTTTTGTGTGTGTGTGTGTGTGTGTTTGTGTGTGATATTACCTCAACAAAGTTTCAGTTACTGTTGCTATAGTTGCACTGAATGGCACTTAACATCTGGGAAATCAAGTGTTTTAACCACATACTCAGCTGTGCAGTGTGAAGCATATTTTGAGTGTAGAGGGTATTACCCATAGTCTGAGGCAGCAATGCACATATGCTGTATGCATTTAAGACCAAACTTCTTGCATATTAATCTTCTCAGAGGTGCATATTGTGAGGCTGTACCCCATGCTGTCACATATAAATTGGTAGAACTGGATGAAATTAAAAGCCACTCTATCACACTGATTATGACATAAATGTTCTCCCTTCCTTCTTCTCTTTCTCTTCATCTTCATTATTATTCCATACTGTCACTGGTGACACTGGCAGCAACAAAATCCAGGATTCTTCCTGTGATTCTGTTGTAGGTTTCATGTTAAAAAAGATTACAAGGCAGAATATGATAAAAAAAACCCTTAAGGTTTACCACATGGTTAGTCTGAAACTGCCTTTGTCTGAGTTTATAGTGCTTGACAGTGTGTAATGTAATGTAAGGTACCAAGGCTTGAGCATTTGTTCACAGTAATCTCAATGGTAAAGTACTGCAAATAAAAGAGCTAATACAAATGCAGTTTGACATTGAAAGCTGCCTTGCAGACTTTGTAGCCATGCAAGTAATCCTGTTAATAAAAAAAAAATGTTTATTATAAGCACAGATTGAAAACAATATCCCTCTTGACTATACAAGAATGTGAATTTCCATACATAATTTCTTTGACTTATATTAGGTCTGGTGGAGGGTTAAAATATCATGTCTTCTGTTAGTGTATTATTCTTGTTAAATGATAGCCATGTCATACAAACATTCAAAATCTGCCAAAAAGTAAATGAAGATCAGAAAATAAATTAATTAGAAGAGGAAGGGGAGAAGCAAAGCAGGGGAAGTGAAAGTGCTCTTCCTTTAGCAGCACATACAGAAATCAGAAAGGAAAGAAGAACTAATTGTGAAACGAAACAGAAAAAGATGAAGGAAATTGCATCTAATGGTTCTAAGACAGCTAAAAGGGGAAAACTAGGCTTTTGAGAGCTTGGTACAGCTTTTCACTTGAATTCAAATCTTAAACAGTTCTGAAAACATACCTTTGAGAAGAAATGACTCTGTGAAGTACTAGTGGGATGAATGCAAGTGAAACCTTAAACAAGTAAAGTAAGCACTTTAATGGAAACTGAAGGAGAGTTTTTTTCCCCAACAAGGAAGTGACTATATGCCAAGCAAAACAGTCCACTTTGCACTGTATGCTCAGTATAAGGATATAGCTAAGTTAGCCTTTTAGCCATATTACTTAAGTCTTGAAATGCGGTGAAAAATAAGGTATTATCAGTGCTGTCATGATGGCATGCAGTTGTTGCAGCCATGTCAGGTGTGAGTTCAGGAAGCACAGGTACTCATAACTGTTGTTGGTACTGCTGCAAATGCCATCAGACATGTACTGGAATGCTGCTAACATGCCAGAGGGCAAATACCTATGGGCCATGCTGTTTGCCTTTCCTCTAATAAAGTCTGAATAAAAGGTCCAGCTGGATGATGTAATACCTGAAATCCATGCCCCCCCCAAAAAAAATTAAGATAAATTGTATGGAGAATACAGCATATCTCCCCAGAATCAATCAAATACTGCTCCACTGGGAGTGTGAAAAACTGATCTGTCCTTTCCTTAGCTGTAACTGCAGGTTAGTATCTCATATAAACATCTACAGGCATGTGTTTTGAATGAAATAGTTAGTGGTGCAGTACTGAATGATCATAGGATCATAGGAAGTTACTAGGCTAATGCCCCAGGGCCCTTACAAGCCTAGCCAGGTTCAACCTGTGTTCTCAAGGGTGCCTGGTTCAAGCAGACACCAAAATCAGCACCTATTTCTCCTGTCCAAGAGGGACGCAGGTGGAACCCCTGGGGTGAATTTCTGGTCACCCATCCAATCATCCAAATGATGGTTAAATTGGGCCAATGAGGGATTTTGTTTAACTTAAATAGGAAGCTTGTTCCAAAAGTGGGGCAACCTATGTGAGATAAATCTGTCTCTCCAGCAAGTTCTGTTGATGAAAGATTGTGCATTTCTGCAGAGTATGTGCTGCTCTTCAGACACCTACCATCTAAACTGCAGTTGCCTAATCATACATATGTCAAGCTTATAACAAAAATTCTCATTCTGACTAGTAGGATCTTTGAGCTTCACTGCTTTAACCTTCCTGTCCTCCACTGAAAAACTGGCTCAGCGTCTCTTTATTCTGACCTTCAGTTACTGAAATATGAAATACAAATGTATCCTGTGCTTTCTCATCAGCCTTCTAATATTTCAGTGAGCATGGAGTTTTATAGACAAGTACTTTTTTCCCTTTGAAACAAGACTGAGCCAAGCCTGAATGCTGGGTTGACTGTAAGAGCCCTGATAAGAACCAGACCCAAATCATAGCATATTATTATGCACTGCTACAGCTGTACACCACATTGCATTAAACAGCTGTGTCTTAATGTAATACCGACTAATCATAGATATACTGGATTCACTTCAGCTGTCAGATGAACACACAGGTTGAACTGAGGCAGGTCAGTCCTAAAGCTCTCGCCCCACTGTTACCAGCTGTGGCTTACCTACCTCTACAAAATTACCAGCTGTGGCTTACCTACTTCTACAAAAAACATCAACCAGGCTTAATCCTTAGGATGTGAACAACCAATACCTTTTCACCTTTATTTATCTAAAGTGTGTTTTTACATTAACAAGGTTGGGACTGTAATTCTAGTAGGAGTAGAAATGTAGCCTGGTCTGTCTGAGTTGGAAAACACACAGAGAGACTTACAATGAGATTGTTTCATCAACCAGAGGGCTTTTCAGGGACTTAGTTGGGTGTTAGTCTGCACTTGACAGTTACTTCTGCTGTACTTTTACATTAGGAAGTTCCAGGATCATCCATCTTGTGGCAGAAGGTGTTTACCTGTTCTGTCTGAGTTGTGAGGCATTTCAAGGAGCTTAAAGTGTAGTTGCTTATTGGCCAGAGGGCACAGAAATTATTTTTCAGCTTTTTCTGTCTGCTATAAATTAGACATCTTTCTGCAGAGCTGTTCACTGCTCAGTAGTACTTAGCAGTACACAGAAAATCCTTCCATGGAGCTAAACTTAGGGCAGCTAGATAGTGTCATACAGCACTAAGATCATAGCACTTTCTAACACCCAGCCTTCATCCTAGGCACTACTCAGATGACCTCTGTAAAACCAAGAAGCTAAACTATAATAGCCAAAGCCTAACACAGTTTCTGACAACAAGCATTTGCAATGTCCTAATGTCTCTGTGGCCATCTTGCTAGACATGATCATCCTGGGACAATGTAGCAATTGTCTCATGTATTCAGATAACCTTTTAATCCTTAAAGAAACTAATAAAGTACATACATAAATTCCTTGGAGACAAAAAACTCACAAGGTTGTCAAAAACACACATATTACATCCTTCACACAAACCACTCACCGTACATATACACCTTCTTATGGTAAGGTACATAAAAGAAACCTTTCCAAACCTCAAACACCTCTTAAGCTGTCAAAATGCAACACCCATCCTCAGCAATCATTAAAGCACACACCAAAAGCAACTCTTAACACTACACATAAGCTTACATCCACCGATCCCCCAAGAACAAAGGCAATAAGGCTAGCAAACACTTTACCTAGTACTCTTCCCCTAGGGGATTCTATTATATGACACACAAATACACCACTCACCAGGCTGTACAAGGAGAAGATAACTGTTAGTTGCCTATCTGGACCTAGGATCCACAATATCACACATGTACTCACATCACTGCACCATAGGTTATATGATTCTGTTATACTCCATATAAGTATAAATGACCTGAGGTGTACCTCACTGGACTATATAAAAAGAGATATTATGGATCTCTCTGAATATGTGTCACAGTATGAACAGAAAATGGTTGATTTTAATAACTGACTTAGTTTCTGGTGTTACTCTAGGGGACTCCAATATCTATTTGTTTGGGAGAACATGGTTAACAAACCTTTTTGCTTTGCCAAGGATGGTCTGTATCTGTCCTCCCTAGGTATTCAGATATTGGCTAAAAGTTTATCCATCCCCTTACAGCCTTTTTAGGCAATGTCAAAGTGACAAAACTACCAATGTAGCAAAATGATGTTACAGCCCAATGCTTGGAGCCTAAAGAAAAAAGGCCAGCTCTCCTCACTCTTGAGAATGTTGAAATCTGTGATGTCACTAAGACTTGGTTTAAAGTGGAAGCAGTGGAAGGCTACAGTGCATTCCACACATTTAGACCAACTGCAACAAAGACAGGGACTAAAGGTAGAGGTGTCTCAATCTATATTAGCAGTAAATATAACTCTAGGTTGATTAAACAGGGTAATGCATTGGAGTTCATCCATGTCCAAGTCTCCATAGACAAGATTCCCTACCATATACTGGCCAGCTACAGGCCAACCTCTATGACCCACAAAGCTCACAACTATTACCTAGACATTCTAGAAGTGCTCACCATCCAACCAAATACCTTACTCATGTAAGACTTTAGCTACCCCTCTGGAGACTGGAAAATGTAAACTGTCTCTAACTCACAGCTACAACATTTCCTGGACTTTATCAACACAAACACCCTGGAACAAATAGTGCGTTCTCCAACCAGAGGATCAAACATATTGGACCTAGTGCTCACCAACATGGGAAAGAGTTACCCCCCCCATGTCACATCCTCATTGGTACAACTAGACCACAAAGTTGCCTCTCTTGAAAAAAAAATCAACCCAGAAAACCCAAGTAAACCTGTAATAACTAGGAACTATACTAAACAAAACTGCATCCTATCAAGCAACAGTTTGTCGAAATTCACTGCTCCCCCAAACCCTGAGAACACAGCTACCTATGCAGAATTATTTAGAGAAACCCTGTACAAACACGTAAATGGCCACACTGAGGCTGCTGAACCTATCAGAAGTAAACACAGATCTTACACCAAAACAAACCACACTAGTGGAATCCTTACCTTAACAGGCTATATAACAGAAAAAGCCATGGCCAAACTCAAAAAGGGCAACTCTCAGACAGAAAACAGCTCTCTGATTCAACTAAACAAGAAACTAAGAGGTCTAATAAAGTCTAACAAGGTCAGTTACAAAGTCAGGATAGCCTCCCATACTAAGGACAATCACAAGGCCTTCTTCAGATATGTCTTAAATCTTAAAGATTTTAAGATAATCTTAAACGTAATACTCAGCAGTGTGGAGAACTGGTGGTAAATGGCACAGCTTTCATTGACCTGGGTGACAAAGTGAATGTACTGGCTGATACATTTAGCTTTAACTGCCTACTACCATTACCCTGTAGGAAATCTCTTCTAGCATATCTACCCCACTATCAACAGGGAGCATGTCCTGTAGGTGCTCACTAAGACCAAAAACACTGCTTTAATAGGCCCCGACAATATTCCAGTTGCCTCCTAAATAGTCCAAACCATGACTAAGTAAGACCACTTGAGGCACTCCTCAACTACAACCTCAAAACAGGTTACATGCCAGGTGAATGGAGGTCCACAGTGGTCATCCCTCTTCATAAGGGCGGATCATCAACTGACTCTGGAAATTACAGACCCATCAGTCTGACAAGTTTAATATGCAAAGCCATGGAATGAATTTTCATGGAAATGATCAGTGAGGACATTGGCAACCTACAGACACTGGACCCATCCCAGTTCGGCTTTGTTAAGGGAAGATCTTGCCTAGTTGACCTGGCAGACTTCTTTGAGAGGGTCACCTTAGCTATGGATGTGGGGGAAAACAGTGCATACTGGCTACCTTGACCTGGTTGAGGCATTTAGTGCAATACTCCTCTCAGGTATTGTTGACAAACTCTAAGAACTAGGCATAAATCCCTACATAACTGTCTAGATTACCAGCTGGCTCAGAGATAGGGCCCAAGAAGTCAAGATTGGTGACACCACCTCCAGCAAGAGACCAGTCACCAGTGGAGTACCCCAGGGCTCTATGTTGGGCCCACTCCTGTTTGGCATCTACTTCTCAGAAGTCAAATTTGCACATGACTGTAAATTGGGAGCTATCATAGATTCTTCCCATGACACCACCATCCTACAAGAGGGTCTACCACAAACAAATGACTGGTGCAAAAGCCATAGATTAAAACTCAATGCAAATAAATGCATTACAGTGCCCTCTTGGAAAGTGTACATCCAAGCTAATTACTTCATCAATAAAACACCCCTAAGAGCTGACTCAACAGGTAGGGATCTGCAACCATATGTAGACAAAAATCTGGCATTCAACCAACATGTAACCAAGATAGTAAGAAAATCATTCTATGTCACACAACTTTTAAGCAAAGGTATGGCATCCAGGTGCAAGGACATCATAGTATCACTCTTCTCAGCCCTTATCTGACCCAGGCACTTGCAACAGTTGGAAAACCCTCAAACGTTCCTCACCAGAAGAACCCAGGGTATACATATCCTGCCATATACAGATTACCTTAAGCTCTTAGAAAACCCTCAAACGTTCCTCACCAGAAGAACCCAGGGTATAAATATCCTGCCATATACAGATTACCTTAAGCTCTTATCTCCGTACTCAGTCTCCTACAGGTTACTGAGAGACTCTCTATACCTAGCACGTAAGGCATGTTTAGATCCAACACTGATGGATCTCTTGCACATCTGCAAGACAAGCAACACCAGAAACACTAGATCCAAGGACATGAACTTTGTCTGCAACATAAATAGAAATTGCTTGAGGGACCAATATGTGTCTGATAGGATCCCCACACTATGGAATATGCTGCCAATCTACATGAAGCTGAGTTCATCCCTGACCCTATTTTAAAGATACCCAGGTCACTGCATGGGAAATCGCAAATTCACTCCCGGTCTGAACCCCATGTCTCTAATAGACAGAGGTCAACAGTAAGTAAACCTATCCCCATAAAACATACCCCCAGCACATATAACCCTTGACTACCTCCTTACCAACATACCCCACTATGTAGGTGTCCAAGGAACTCTGGAACAAAATTGGGTTGGGTTACACAGCTAGGCTTGAAAAGACCTTGCTGGTAGTAAGCCTAGTATGAACCTATGAACGACTGGAATGTAGACTTGTAATTCTCAGGATAATGACTAGTGTTATTCCAAATCTTAGACTAAGAATAAAGCTCACATCTGTCCAGTAGTGGATGGTCAGCTGAAGCATCTGTTGAACTGCTCTTCTGCATGTCTTTGCACATAGCCTTGATAGCTTCTGTGGAAATGTGCATTCCTACATGTAATGGCATCCAATGTCATATGCATGCAATACCTTTTATTTAAAGCTTAGAACCTCTCATCTGAGGCTGTGTGCTATATAAAAACACTGGATTATGTCAATGCTCTTGCACCCCCAAATAAAGGCAAAAAGCTGCTATGTTACTATATAGAAACTCTTTCTTATCTTTCCTAAACAAATGTAGCAAGGAATTACATTGACACCTTGTTACAGCTGCTAACACACAGGTAGTCTTTAAAATCAGTTAAGTAGACTTGATGTTTACCATGGCTGCTTAGCATTTGCACTTAGTGCCACTGATTTGTAGGGAATGATTGGCACATTATCTACTGTGTCGATAATCTCCTAATAGCTTAAGTCAGCCCTTCACCTCACCCTAACTGTGGCATATTTTTGTTAGTATCATGGAATTCTTTAAGATTTTTCTAGAAATAATGTAATTCCTGAACTATTATATGATCATACCTCTTAAACTCTTAAAACAAGAAATCTGAGCAAAGCCTAAAGTAATGAGGGGGCAAAGACCCCAAAATGGGTTGTTGTTTTTCTTTCGGTTTTTCCCGGTTAGGGGTCGCCACAGCGGAACTCTGGTCCGCTAATTATTGGCAGTAGATTTTTATGGTGCCGAGGTGCCAGCTCGATGCCCAACCTTCAACGAAGGCACGCCCATTCATGCATGTCTTTCAAACACTACTCGACATCGAGGAGGACATGCAGACTCCACACAGAAGGTGCTCCAGCCGAGAATCGAATGGGAGAACCTCTTGCTGTGAGGCGACAATGCTACTGCTGCACCACAAATAGGTACAGATTTTAAATATTCCTCTTTTAAACTTAGAGAGTTGCTAGAATAGCAGTATTTGTTTTACCATGCATTTTCTGAATGATATGATGTCTGAAACTCAAATGTATGTCATTAGTTGGTGACCTCAATCCTCATTGATTTGCCAGAAAAACACACATTTCATAAGGAACAGACCAAACATGAGGCAAAAGTGTGGACATTTGAGAGGTATGTATCTGACTGAAGTTATTCCTCACTCTGACTTTTAAGTTTACTGTACTGAGTTGGTTACCTGCATTTAAAAATCAAGGATTTTTATTTAGACTTCCTAAAAAAATTAGATTAAAAAATTATACCTATATTTTGTTTAAATTTTTTCTGTGCTTTCCAAATATTAACACGATTCCATTATTTTTAGTGCATTTCACACTCTCTTATTCTCTCTTTCTATGTGCGTGCGCACGTTATCTATGGTTATAGTGTGATTCATTGTAGTATAACAATATTGAATGCAAAATATCAGACACAATACAGTATATAGTAACAGTTGTAAAACTGGTGCTCATGGCTTAGTAGCCAAGAAAAGTTTTCTAGATGCAGTCTTGCAGGGTAGCTAAGCTAAGGTGGACAAAGACTCCAAAGATCCCATGTACTTCAAGCCGAATGTTTATCTTCACATTATGTACTAGCAAACCTTCAGCTATATTAACCTTGTCATAGCCAGCAAACTACAATCACTCTCCTTCTTATGCTAAGAACATACTGTATAAAATTATTTTTAACACAGACACCTCTGGCTAAAGAGCACATGATTTAAAAGCTTCACATTTTGTACCCTTTCACTGTAAGGCTTTCATACGCAATTAGACATTAATTTACCAATTTGAGGTTTCATTATAATTTTCTAATAATGAAGGTCATAGATTCATAGGGAGGTACTAGGCTATCTGCTCGAAGGCATTTATAAGCCTAGCCAGAGTGTGTCGGCTTTTGCCACCCCATTGATTAATTAACTGATCCTCTGTCAAGCAGAGCCAATGAAGTAATCCCAGGGGTGTATTTTCTGTTACCCATCCACTCGTCAAGGTTTCTCTTGAAGAGTGTTAGTGAGGAGCTCTGCCTGATACAATTTGGAATTTTGTTCCAAAGCATGGGGAGTCTCTGTGACAGGAATCTATCCCTCCAGCATGTTCTATTTATTGTTGTGGCGAGGTTTAGCTCACTAGAGCGCGTGGCTCACAGTGACTTGGATTTCTTTAGGTGGAGCATGTTCATCAATTCTGAGTTGGACATGGCTTTGTAAGTCAGGCAGAGATCCCCTCTGAGTAAGTGATATGCCACTGAGTACAGCCAGAGTTTTTTTAAACAGGCTGCATAGGATATATGTTTGAGACCAGTAATCCTCTTGGTGAGGTACTTTTGTGGTCTTTCCAGCTGTTGGAAGAGTCTTGTGAGGTACATCCCAAATGGGGCATTATACTCTATGATGGGTCTAATGAGTAATGAGTAGAGGGGCACTACAACCTCTTTATTTCTAGATGCGAGCCCTTTAGTAATTAGATGGGCCACACAGAAGGATTTCCTAACTACTTTGGCAATATGATTGTCAAAGGAGAGATTACTATCTACCTGGGTCCCCAGATCTCTTATTACCTCTTCTGTATTAAGGGGGCTGCCACCTGTGTGGTAATTCGTGGGAGTTTTGTTTTTCCCAAACGGGATGACTATGCATTTTTTGGCATTTAGCTTGAGGCCATGACTTTGACACTAGGTGTCCGTCTCAGTAAGGCCCTTTTGGAGGATGTCCGTGTCAGCCTGAGAGTCAGTTATGGCTCCCAGTTTGCAGTCATCGGCAAACTTGGTTAGCCATAGTCCTCCTGTGTTTGCCTGTACTTCTGAGAAGTATATGCCGAACAGTAGGGTTCCTAGGACCGAGCCTTGGGGGACACCACTTGTGACTGGTTTAGAGTTGGACCTGGAGCCCGCTATTCTTACTGTGTGAGTTCTGTCTGTAAGTCAGGTGGCAACCCACTTTGTGACTTTGGGGTTTATGTTCAGGCTGGTGAGTTTTTCTGTAATACCCAAATGGGGAATGGTGTCGAAAGC
Source organism: Protopterus annectens (assembly GCF_019279795.1). Taxonomy (NCBI): domain Eukaryota; kingdom Metazoa; phylum Chordata; order Ceratodontiformes; family Protopteridae; genus Protopterus; species Protopterus annectens. The sequence goes on along the minus strand of NC_056728.1, from coordinate 497,751,256 downwards.
CTTAACGATGTCAAGGTAGGCTGTGTGAACCACCTTTCCCTCATCTATGACCTTGATGACTGTCTCAAAGAAGTCAACCAGGTTTAGTAGGCATGATCTGCCCTTAACAAAGCCAAACTGGGTCAGGTCAAGTGTTTGGAGGTTCCCAATGTCTTTGTTAATGAGTTCCATGATGATGCGCTCCATAGCCTTGCAAACCAGGCTAGTCAGGCTTATGGGGCGATAGTTACCAGGGTCAGTTGTGGCTCCTCCTTTGTGGAGAGGAATAACTGTTGCTGTGCACCATTCTATGGGCACATAGCCTGTAGAGATCCTGAGGTTGAACAGTGTGTTTAGGTGCGAGGGGGTTAGTTCGTTCTGTAGTTCGTGCAAGACACAGCCTGGGACACCATCTGGTCCCATTGACACTGTGTTTTTGGTTTTTGAAAGGACTGTTTTCACCTGTGCGTCTGTGATTTTTGGGACACTACACTTTTCCGGTATTGTTGTGGGCCCTTTTGGAGGTGAGAGGGGGGTGAAGTTTGCACTGAATCTATCTGCCAGGATGTTGGCAATATCAGTAGGTTCAGTATATTTTGTGCTATTTTGCACTAGTTCAGTGCATATCTGTGAGTTGCCACTTAGACTCTTAACATAGCTAAAGAAGGCTTTGTGGTTATCTTTTGAATCATTGGCTATTTTTCTTTTGAAGTTAGTCTTGGATGATTTCATGAGGGACCTCAGTTTCTTACTGATACTGATCAAGGATGTCTTTCCTTCTTGGGATTTGCTTTTTTCTCAACTAGTTTCCTCCTTCTATTGTATAGCCTGTTTATTGCAGGGGTCCACAAAACTGGTTTCCATCTCTTAGAGGAGTGAGTCTTGGTTTTGCTAGGGATGGCATGATCCATGCATCCTTGTAGGTTCTCATAGAGTGCATTTGTAAAGGTTTCTGCATATTGGGCAGTGTTATCCTTTAGTGTGGGGGCTGTGAAACTTACAACCTCTGTCTTAAGTAAGGTGAAGTTTGCTTTAGAAAAGTTTTTTACAGTGGTTTCCTTAGTTGGGGGTGGTGGTGGGGTGTGGACATCCAGAGTGATTAGTTTATGATCTGATCTAACCAGTGACGGGTTGACCTCTAGTGTGGAACACCTGTTGCCCGTGTTTGTGATGACCAGGTCCAATATGTTTCACCTCTGGTAGAGGGAGTTTACCAGCTGATCCAGGGCATTTGAGGTGATGAATTCCAGGAAGCGCTGGGCCTGGGAATTTGTTCTCGAGTAGTTTTCCCAGTGAATGGTAGGGTAATTGAAATCGCCCAATATCAGGGTGTTTGGTAGGATCTTCATGTTTTCCAGTGTCTCCAGAAAGGTGGAGTGGTGTTCCTTTGTCATGGAGGGTGATCTGTAGCAGGCCACAATTTGCATTGCAGATTTACCCAATGTTAGTTGCACATGGATGATCTCAGAGGTATCATGATGTGCCACTAACATGGAGGTGTAAGTATCCTTGATGAATATGGATACACCCCCTCCTTTTGTGTTTCGGTCTGTGTTCTGTGGCCGAAATGTGTGATAGTGCTGGGGTGCTCTCTGGAGCCTTGAACCAGGTTTCAGTTACTGCACAGATGTCGACGTTCTCCATACTGAGGAATGCTTTGAGCGCATGCATTTTGAGATTTAAACTCCTGGCGTTGATACTGTCATATTGTACAGCCAGACCTTTTGTGATTTATTTTTCAGTGTAAAGGCTCCATCACTTACATAATTTGTTATTTGAGTAGGTGGATGGCTTTCATGAATAGAATGTCTAGCCAGTATCATTTTGCTTATAAATTTGTAATATAGCAGCAAGCCTGACCCTAACTGACACCAAAAGAAATAAACAAGAAAACTTTAGGCTGATTATGAAAAAGCAAAGACTTATTTTAAATCTAGTATTTGTTTATCTCCTTAACTCACTTTTAAGCAAACTTAGATGACTGAGACCATTTAGTTAAAAGGGTGATTGCAAAACGTTTTTCCATCTTACCCTCAGGTTTGTTGTCACTCTAAGAATTAGTTATATTAGCTTACATGGAACTGGTGGCAGGGGAGAGGGTGGGGGTAATAAACACCTCTATGATGGGTGAGGAGCTTGTCCAATGAAAAAAAAATCACTTATCAGCATTTGACCAAATTGGCTCAGTCTTTCAAAAGTTGGTTGAGAACATAATCCACATAGGTTAAAGACATTAAATGCCACGTTTAGGTTAAGATGATAGCCAAAGGTATCAGAGACATTGAGAAAACTGTCAAATGAATAAATCTAATGTAATAAAAACCTTGGAAAAAATCATGGTACATTAACAGTTTATAAATGCAAAATATTGCATTACTGAAAATAATGTGGCTCATGCTGCAAACTGTTAAAATTACAAATACTTACCAATTACAAAAATTACCAATCAGCAAACTAAAGAGAACAGGTATAAAGTATTAAAAATGCAAGACTGGCAAGAATTACGGGATTGGCAAGTATTTAAAGCAAATGGCTTTCTGTTTCCAGCTAGTTAAATATTGTAATATATAGAGAATGTGCTGATAGTTGAGAAGGGGCAGGGATAAAATGATGCTTAGTACAATACTTTGATTGGTGCTAAACAGCTGGCACACACTGAACACTTTAGACAACCTCAGCCGAATCTATCAAAGAACTCGAAGGTGGTTACATACAGAGAATCTGCATAAAGTAAAGAAATTAAAGGTGTTGAACAGTGATATTTCTTGAAACCTTGATGTTTATTTCACATCTAAAGTTATTCAGATTTTATGCAGGTTGAAGCCCATCTATTTTACTTAAATGGAACATGTATTACGCGGTTTACCATGAAGAACTCACTGCTCCAAAGGCTGAGTCCAGCTGTGTGAATCCTGGATGTTGACAGTTGGAATCTTGAATACCAGAATTACCGACTATCCAAACTTAACTCACCCTCTCTTCTGGACCCATATTAGTGCGTGTTCCTGGGTGTGGAGCGGTAGGGAGTTTCAGACTTCAGTGTTATGTTCATGCATGTTGGTATTCAGCATGCTGACTTTTGAGGAAAGGTTGCAGTGATACATACAGTCATCCCTTTGGAGTGGTGAGATTTTAACAGTAAAACAAATTATGCAGTATGGGTTGTAGTGAGACAATACCCTTTCAAACTTTGTTCCCTGTACTGCAAGGAAAATGTATGCTTGCATCTCAGTTTAGACCATAGTTTGACAACAGCAAGTTGTTACTATCTATTTGACTCTAAATTCTGTGTGTATTTTCACCAAGCTTCTTGTTTTTGTTTAGCAGGAATTGGACCCCGAGAATAAACAAACAAGAAGAAAGTAAAGCTGGGAGAGGTTTCATACCAGGGCAAACCAGCATATTCATAGTCAAAAGCAGATTCATGTAACTCCTTGTATGTTACATCAGTTATATTCTTGTACAGGAAGTAAGTCTGGAGCTCATGTTTTAGTCAGAAGCAGACTAAATGTGTCTGCGTTGAGTATTTATTTGCATTTTGGGTGGGAGAAGGTTGTACAGCAGATGTTTTGGTAGCAGTAGCACAGTACCTAATGGCCAGCAGTAAGCCAGCACTGTGTTCTACTGAAAGGTCAAGTCATTGCTAATTGTCAATTTACCTTTGACTCTGAATGGGAAGATAGGGTCCATAGCAACACTGGCAGATATTGGTCATCCAGCCCATCAGTCACTGTGGGCTATACTTGTGATTGGTAGGACTGCATGTATTGAGCAGTACTTAGAAGAACTTGTTGCTGAGTACTGTATTCCCAAGCATACTGAAAGACCATAAATGTTCCTTCTTGTATAGTCAACACAAAAATCTGAGAACACTTGCCCACCCATTCCTACTGAACAAAACACTTCTTGTCATGCTGCTGATTTTCCATTTTTGCTTATTGTATACTTCAGCCACCAAAAGAACATTCTATCCAACAGTTACTTTATAAAAAATATGGGGATACTCCAGTAAGATTTCTTCTATCATACTTGGATGACCACAGAAAGCAAAATCTGCATGGTTTATAGGTAAAATCATGTTTTAAAGTATATTGCTTAAGGAAACTCTCATGTATTGATCAATAATTAATTTGTTGAGAAAATAAAAGTAAACATGCTGTTGATGCCATAGTCTACAAGACCTTACCAACAGTAAGCTACAAAAACATTTATATTTCTCTTATATTTTACAACGCATGCTAAAACCAAAAATTCGTACCAAGTAAATGCCTGCCTCCTGAACTTAATTGTTATATAATGAATATTTTTTAAGGATTTCCTTTAGAGGTGGAAAGCATTACAATTTATTATATTGAGTCTGTAAGACTGATGTATGTATTTATAAAATGTCATCACAAATAACGTGGAAGAAACATTTCTGTATTTAAGGGACACTCTTGCCAATTTGGAAAAGAATGCTCTTATTCCAACTATTAAAACGAACTTATTAGTTTTGTAACTCACGCCCATTATGCAAAACTGTCTTTCCATTCAAAAGCAAAAGCTTGGTAACTGGCTAATTCCACAGCTACAGCTATGCCTTTATTCACCTCACTGAATATCCTAAACAGTTTCCCTTCCAAAAAACACCTGAAAAGTAATCATAGCTTCTATAATAGAAAACAATACTATAAACAACATTAACTCTATGTTACAACATATAACTTTAACAGGAGAGAGATGCAATCAGGATGGTATTCATCAAAATAATGTTTAAAAAGTTTCATGGTATTTTGTTCAAATGGGAAACAAAGATATAAATAGCCACTCTGCATGTGTTTGCTTATTTATCTTTAATAACCAAGTATGAAAACCTTTAAAATAAGATAGCAAAGGACTCATAAAATGTACATAATGTAACATGATAGGTATGAAAATTGTTGCACGTGAAGTTTTTATAAAATGACTGATGCTTTGTTTAATTCCTGACAACTTTTTAAATGGACAAAATGAGGGAGAACAATATTTTCCACTTATTAACAAAGAACTCTAAATAATAGTCAAAAGATGAGAAGTCCTCTGAAACTTGCTGCCATAACACTATCAGCAAAATAATTTACCTTTTGTATACAAATTCTCTCTAGACATTTTGTAAATGGCTGAAAACAATCAACATTTCCTATAAAAAAAAATCTGTAAAAACCTTTTGTATGGCATTAAAATGTTATTCAGCAAACATCAGCATAAAAATGGATTTGTGTTTCATTTACATGCATAAGGGGGGGGGGGACATGATGATCTACAGAATGCTAGGATTTGAATCACACAACTTCCAACCAATATGAAAAAAATATGGATGTTGAAGGAGATGGGGTTTTGAATCAACCAATGTCAGTGATGACAAGGAGTATGATCTCCTGAGTCACACAACTGGTGACAAACACATTAACATATAACTAGGCACACAGTTATGAGTCACTAAATAATCACTGAGTGTAGCCCAGCCACAAGAAAATACACAAAATATCCACCTCTGCTCTGGTTTGGGCCTTAGCCATTCACACCCAGGAAAGGCAATGCACTGAATATTCACTGAGCAGAGATGTTGGCTTAACCCCTCATACCATTTGTTCACCACTCTCTTGGAGTTTTAGTGCTTTCAAGTGCTCACTTTCCAACAGTAACTGCAGTTTAAATAAACTCTTATACCTCCACACATGCATATACACAGATCTAGTCATAACTAAGGTGAGGTGAATGGGTGGCTGCCTCAGGTGCCGCATGTTAAGACTTGTGATTGACAGCTGCCAATGGTGTTCAAGATATTATACAGGGATACCGTAGCTTCATAAATTAAAGCCAGTACTAGATTTGTGGTCATAGCTGAAATCTTCAGTAACCGAGTGTGTGGAAGATTTGTATCAAGCTACTTGTTACAATTGTAGCACACAAATTGATAGAGTTACTGGAGTACAGAAAACTTTTTTTTTTTGCCTTTAACTTCCTGCAGACCTTTTTTTGTCCCACAACTTTGAGATAAAAGATGCCAGTTCAAGGAAACAGGGCCCCAGATGACCTAGTTACAATTCTAAACACATACACTGGCAGACAAGCAAGCGCACACACACACACACACACACACACACGCACACACGCACACACGCACACACACACACACACACACACACACCTTAATTTCCAAGGAAAGAAGGTAATAGCTGCCAGTGCTACTTATTCTGCCCTGGCTGTCAGTAGGACATTGCCACTAACCCAGATTACCATGCTGTGGATGTCCTGGTTGATGTTTTGCTCCTGTTAAAAAGTCAAATAGTTATAAACAAAAATGAAAGTCTGCAGCAAATCAGTCTTGCTAATGGAGGTAGTTGCCACCACCTTTGTCCTCAGCTAGTCATGGATACCCTCTTATTACCATGCAGGGAAGGGTGAGTCAGAGACACTTAGTATGACCTCACTAGTAGAAAATAGTGTGATATGTACTGCAAATGAATGAATGCATAAAGACACACAAAAGAGTACCAAAAAGCTAATGAAAGCCACCTAAAATGCAAATGGGGAGGTCAAATGTTTTTATATGCTTCAGAATCGTATACAATTTGTATGCTGAGCTACAGCAATCACTTTATATGTGCACCATCTTTTCTCACTGAACAAGTGTGTCACTTGCACTCAGCTGGTCATCATGTACTAGTGGGCACTTTGGAAGCCAGTGTCCATGATGTTGCACAGCACCACCCTCCATATTACAGAACATTCTATCAGTGGCTAACATGCTATCACTTTCTTGATCAGGATTAAATGAAATGTTCATAGGATCATAGCAAGTTACTAGGCTAATGGCTATAGGGCCCTTATAAACCTAGCCAAATTCTACCCTTATTTCCATGATCAGCACCTATTATCCTGGTCCAAGAGGGACATAGGTGAAACCCCTGGGGTGAATTTACGGTTACTCATCCAATCATCCAGATTGCAATTGAAGAGAGCCAATGAGATGCTCTGTGTGACATAAAGTGGGAGTCTGTTTCAAAGGTGTGGTATCCTCTGGGAGACAAATTTATCCCTCCAGCAGGTTCTATTAATGTCACATACCAGGCTAAGATCTTAGAGCGAGTAACCCATGTACCATTCGACTTATGGATAAAGCAGGGTCAGTGATTGCCTTGTATGCAAATCCGAGATCACCTCTGAGTAGTCTGTATGAAACAGAATAAAGTTACATTGATTTCAGATGATCCACATAGGACAGATGCTAAAGACCTTGAATTTTCCTTGTGAGGAACCTTTGTGGTTTCTCCAATTGCTGCAGGTGTTTGGAAAGGTACATACCAAAAGGAGCATTGTGCTCAATTTTTGGCCTGATAAGGTAAAAGTACAGGGAGGTTATAACTTATTTTTTTTTATGGAGCAAATGCCCTTACTTATGAGGTAAGCAATAGAGAATGCCCTTCTTACTACTGTGCAGACATGGTAGTCAAAGGTAAGGCAGCTGTGAACCTATGTGCCCAGGTCTCTCGCCACTGAATGAGTACTTAATGTGTTGCTATTGATGTGGTAGTTAGCAGGAACATCACTCTTACCAAAAGGGATGATAATACATTTTTTTTGCATTGAGTTTAAGGCCATGACTTTGGCACCAATCACTAGTTTATGCAAGACCCTGTTGTAGAATGTTGACATCATTTGGAGATACTATAACTGTTCCCAGTTTGTAGTCATCAATAAACTTTGTCAGCCCAGACCTTTAGTTTTTGCTTGTACTTCGGAGAAATAGATTCCAAATAGTAGAGGTCCCAGGATTGATCCCTGTGGTACACCACTGGTTACAGGTCTGCTGTCAGAGGTGGATTCCCCTATTTTGACTATATGGGTTCTATCAGTGAGCCAGTTAGTGACCCACCTAACAATATAAGGGTTGATACCTACATGGGTGAGTTTGTCAATGATGTCTGAGTGGAGGATAGTGTCAAACACCTTAGCTAAGTCTAGGTAGGCTGTATGCACAGATTTCCTCTTGTCCAAGGCCTTGGTATCTGTCTCGAAGAAGTCCACCAAGTTAAACATGCATTATCTCCCTTTGACAAATGCAAACTGAGCAGGATCAAGTGGTCAGAGATCACCTATATCTTTTTTGATAAGGTCCATGATGATTTGCTCCATGGCCTTGCAGATAAGGCTAGTCGGGCTAACAGGTCTATAGTTCTTGAGTTCAGTGGAAGCACCACCTTTGTGCAAGGGAATAACAGTGGCCATTTTCCATTCACCTCAGAAGAAGCAGGAGCTTAGACTATGACTGAAAAGAATACCCAATGGTGTTGCTAATTCTTGTTGGAGCCCACATAGGATGCAGCCTGGGATGTTATCAGGTCACATAGATGCTGTGTTTTTGGCCTTATAGAGGGCATTTATGACCTGCTCTTTAGAGGTTCAAGGTTGGGGACAGATGGTAGGGATGTCATGAGGTACATGTAGTGGAGACAGAGGAGTGAAATTTTCACAGAACCTGTTGGCCAACAGGTTTGCTATGTCCACAAGCTCAGTATATGTGGTGTCATTAACTACCAGTTTGGCACAAATCTGGGCCTTTACTTTTAGGTTATGGATGCAACTAAATAATGCCTTATGGCTGTCTTTAGTTGAGAAAGCTAATTTATATTCATAGTTTGCTTTGGAGGACATCACAAGAAGTTTTATTTGCTTGTTTAAGCTGAGAAGGGAGTGTTTCCAGTTTAGGGCTCGCTTCCTCTTACTCTTAGACAGCAATTTCTTCCTCTTATTGTAAAGCCATTTAATGCCAGTTGTCCACCCGGCAGGTTTGCTCTTCCTTGAGGAGGTTGTTTTGGTCCTATCAGGTATGGCCAAGTCAATGCAGTTATACAGGTATTTGCATAAAGCATTGGTATAGAACTTGGCATAGCTGCCAGTTCCATCTGAGGGGGAGGTGCAGTGAAGCTATTTATACCATCCCATAAGAGGATATAATCTGCTTTGGAGACGTTTTTTAGTTTAGTTTCTGCTGGGGGAGGGGGCAGGTGTGATAGTTACTTTGAATTAGACTGATTTATGGTCAGATCTCACCAGGGAAGACCTTATAGTGGGGGTGCTACAGTGGTCCCCCATGATGGTAAGCAGCAGATCCAGGATGTTAGCACCCCTTGTGGGGGTGTCAACCAGCTGGTCCAGGGTACTGGAGTTAACAAAGTCAAGGAATCTTTGGGCAAGTGTGTTTGAGCATGAGTAATTTAACCAGTCAAAGGATGGAAGGATGGGTAGTTAAAGTCTCCCAAAATCATGGTGTGCAGATGCATCTTGATAGACTCAAGTAGATCCAAATAGGCAAAGTGGGTGTCCTGATTCATAGAGGGCATCCTGTAGCTGGCAATGAATTGAATAGGTATCCTACCAACAGTTAATTGCACCTGAAGTACCTCCAGGGAATCATACTGTTTAACCAATCTGGAGGTGTATTTACCTTTAATGAATATTGATAAACCAACTCCTTTAGTTTTCATACCTGTAGTTTGTGGCCTGAATGTGTGGACAGAGGTGTAACTCAGTATGGCTGAGGTGCTCACCACAGCCTTGAACCAAGTCTCTGTGATTGCACAAATGTCTGCTTCTTCCAAGGTGAGGACTGCTTCGAGTGAGTGCAGTTTCATGTTAAGACTCCTAGTGTTTAGCAGCATAACCTTAAGGTTGTTTTTAGATTGAATTTTTACATCAGAAATGTTGTCCTTGTGACACTGCCTAGTGGCAAGAGCCTTAGCCAGTAGCCAAAATCCCAGGGGTGACATATGAAGACCATCTCTGGCAAAGCACTGAGGTCTGCCTATCATGGGTCTATATTAGATCACCGACCACTTAAAGAAGCGAACGGTGATTAATCGACCCTATGTAAGCGAAAGTTTACTATCTCAAACTATCAGAACAGTGATTTTTTTTTTCCTAGGGAAAAAAATCGCTGTTCCAAAACACATACACACAACACAAGCACACCAAACAAACAGCAATCCACACACATACACCTAAAATCTTACAAATAACCCTACACTAAACTATACACACACCACTAACTATCCACTTACCTTAACCCAAACCCTAACCCTAAGGTCCGTCACTATCACACACTCACCTCACCCGCTCCCTAACCCTAACTCATCTAACCCGCCGTAACCCTCACGTCCACACAATTGCACACATACCTAACCCGCACCCTAACCCTAACTCACCTAACCCACCCTAACCCTCACATCCACACAATCACACACTTACCTGAACCCGACCCATAACTTTCCACCACAGTGCTGAAAATACCGAAGCAACAGAAAAGGACAACCAAATTCTTTTCCTAGGAAAGAATTCGGGTTTCCGTTGCTTCAATATTTTAAGCTTTTCTCCGTAGGGTTCGATATTAGAACATTCGAAGGTTTGAAACCATGATGTTCTAATATAGACCCCCTATCATGTCATCCTAGGCTAACAGATACTGGATCTCCTTAAAATGATACTAGAAACTAAGCCAATTATTGAAGTCAATCATTTTCTGTTTGTATTGAGACATCATCCTAGGTGAAGTTAAAATGCTGCTTAAGGCTAGGGACATACCTGCCTGAGACACATAGTCTGAGAGCTCAGTCATGTTTCTGTTCATACAGTCCAGAGAGGAACATCTCAAGTCATTCACACCAACATGGACTATGACTGAGTCATAATGGTACCTGTTGTTGAGAGACTTGAGTGCATCTGTGATATGACATATGCTGGTACCCAATACACAACTGACCATGACCTTTTCCCTATCCAGCCTTTTGAGAGGGACATCTGTGTATCTAACAATGGAATCACCTATGACTAATATGTTACTTTATGAGCAAAAATATCATATGGGGTCAGTAGGTTTGTGCTATACACACACGGGATTAAGGAGGATTGGTAGAATGCCTATACCAGGGTACATGAAGGCTTCTGCAGCATTAAGTATGCTTTCTATGAGGACCTGTTAGATATTCATCTGGGAGCATGCTAGTAAATACACAGGCTTTAGCCTTACAAATCTTATACTAATTCCTAGATGTAATGCTGATTCATATGGAGGAGTATATTTAAATCTCATAGACACCAGAGGAACAAACTGCCACTGTGTGGACTTTCTACAACAAGCTTTTTTTCACTCATGTCTTGGGGACCACTGACTGTACCCCACTGACATCATAGCCCCACCTGCTCAACATGTCATTTAGTATATTAACCAGAAGGACTTCCACTTCATCAATTGTCAGGTGGTGTACAGTGCACTGGGTATTATATACAGTGCAGATGTATGCCATCCTGTATGTATGCATGTATGTATGTATGTATGTATGTATTTTCTCATTAGTATAATGGAGGGTGTCCCTGCCTATCATGCAGGAGACTGGGGTTTGATTCCCTGATGAGGAGCATGTAGCTTTTGAGGAGGTTAGCATAATGGTTAAGGTGTTTAGCTTACGGGCACAAGGTGCAGGGTTTGATTCTCACATAGGATAATTTGCTAAGCTTAAAATGGTCCACAAGGGCAGATAGCTTTGTAGTAGTCTATAAATCTAGATAACATTTACCTTACCAACACTCCTATGTAAGTGAGACCCTCGCTTGCAGCTACTATATTAATTTTATCCAGCCCTAGTCACTGCTATAGGTACTCTCCTCGGATAGTACCCACTCTACTATCCCTGACTGCTCTTCCACAGATTCTGACAACAATGGATGGACAATTTCCTATAGTTTCTACTGCTAGTCTGGTTGATATGGGCATCCTTAGATAGTGTAGCAGCTGCCTTATGTAAATGGACAACCCTTTCCTACTACCACCTAGAAACACAATGTGTGAGAGATGCAGTTACATTAAGAACCTAGAATCCTTGCTGTCTCAGTCACAAGCCAGTACATCTGGCACTAAGAAGGTTGTCTGCACAAACATGACAAACACCACACCTCTACCACCACCCACACCTGTACAATACACTCTTACATATATGGAGGTTCTCAACAAAAACATACCTAAACAAAAGAGACCTCCAAAGCAAAAACACACACTCACATCACAACTCACAGCACCAAGCACCCCACATAGTACACATGTCTGTGTCTCACAGCCTCTAAGGCTCAGCCACAAATCCAACATACTAGTCATAGGAGACTCTATTGTGAGACACACAGATATGCCCCTCACCAGGCTAGACAAGGAGAAAGTTATGATAACTTTTATTTTTATTTATTTATTTAACATTTGTTGACCGGGAAAGTCTGACTAGGTTCCACAGAGCCTGTTTTCAGCAGAGGCCCGGGGAGAAATGCTCCAGATGCATGTCTTTGGAATGTGGGAGGAAACCAGAGTACCCAGAGGAAACCCACGTGAACACAGGGAGAACATGCAAACTCCACACAGAAGGCACCCCAGCCGAGAATTGAACCAGAGAACCTCTTGCTGTGAGGCAACAACGTTAACTGCTGCACCACTGTGCCGCCCAAGTTGCTTGTCAGGTGCTAGAATCCACCATATCACACATGCAATCATATCTCTTAACAGCAGGTACTGTTATGACTGTCATAGTCCAGGTTGATGTGAATGACTTGAGACATATCTCCCTGGAATATATAAAGAGAGACATGACTGAACTCACTGAGTATGTGTCCTAGGCAGGTATGTCCCTAGCCTTAAGCAGAATCCTACCGTCACCCAGAATTATGCCTCAATACAAACAGAAAATGATTGACTTTAACAATTGGCTTAGTTTCTGGTGTCATTCCAAGGGGATCCAGTACCTGAAAGCCTGGAAGGACATGACTGACAGACTGTGATGCTTTGCCAGAGATGGCCTTTATCTTTCTCTCCTGGGCTTCAGGCTTCTGGCAAAGGCTCTTGCCTCACCACAGTGACTTTTTTAGACAAAGTCATGAGCACAAAATTACCGACATGAACATTTTTTCTAAATGAAATTTAAAGGTCATGATGCTAAACACTAGGAGTCTTAGCATGAAATTGCACTCATTGGAAGCATTCCTTGCCCTGGAGGATGCCGACATTTGTGCAGTCACTGAAACCTGATTGAAAGCTGCGGACAGCACCCCAGCCTTACCAGGTTACTCATCCTACCATACTTTCAGACCCCAAACAAAGGCCTACAAAGCCAAAGGAGGTGGAGTTTCAATATTTATTAAAAACATACACACCACCAGGCTGGTGAAATTGTATGACGCACAGGAGACATTCCAAGTGCAGTTAACTGTTGAAAGAACACCTATTCAAATCATAGCTAGCAACAGACCCCCAACTATAACTCAAGAAGCCCACTCCACCTATCTGGACTTACTTGAATCCGTCAAGATTCATCCTTCTACTCTGATCCTGGGTGACTTTAACTAGCCCACCATAGAGTGGAAGACCTATTCCAGCCCAAACATGAATGCCCGGAGATTCCTCAACTTTGTCAGTGCCAATGCATTGGATCAGCTGGTTGACACCCCCATGAGAGGTGAAAATATCCTAGACCTGGTACTAACCAACATGAATAGCCACGGTAGCACCCCTACAGTGTCATCCTCCTTGGTAAGATCTGACCATAAAGCAATCACTTTTGAAGTCACCATTTCCCCTGACCCCCACTTGTCAGGTCAAGCAAAAAAACATTTCCAAAGTGGACTACAACCTCTTTAGAGCAGGTATAAGCAGCTTCACAATCACTGATCATTCAGATGGAACTAGCACTAATGTCCAAGCCTACACCAATAAACTGTATGGACTCAGCAATACCTGACAGGACCAAATCATCTTCTTCAAGTCAGAGTAAACATGTCTGGTGGACAGCAGCAATAAACAAACTCTATAATAAAAGGAAAAAAATTGCTGTCCAGGACCAAGAAGGAGCAGGTCTGGTGGCAAGTTGGAAGCAATCTTTCCTTTCTCTAAACAAGCAAATAAGGTCAGTGGTGAAATCCTTTAAGGCTAACTTTAAGTCCAAATTGGCCACATCCACTAAGGACCATCACAAGACCTTCTTCACTTATGGCTGTAATCTCAAAGGTAACACCCAAATCTGCTCTGAACTGGTGGTCAAGGACACCACATACACAAAAGCTGTAGATATAGCCAACCTGCTGAAAGACAAGTTCAGTGAAAACTTCACCCCCCTATCCCCCCATCAGTAAACCAGGACATCCCCAGCACCTCCCCCCTCCCCGCATCACCAGGGAGCAGGTCTTTAATGCCCTCTCAAAGGCAAAAAATACAGTCTCCATGGGACCAGACAACATCCTTTACTGCATCCTGCATGAACCCAGGCATGAGCTCTCAGCTCCATTAGCCACCCTCTTCAACCAAAGCCTGAGCTTCAGCTTCATCCCAGATGAATGGAGGTCAGCCACTGTCATCCCACTACACAAAGGTGGAGCATCCACTGACTCCAGCAATTATAGACCCATCAGCCTAACTAGCCTGATCTACTAGGCCATGGAACGCATTATCATGGACCTTATAAACAAGGACATTGGGAACCTCAAAATGCTTGACCCCACACAGTTTAGTTTTATCAAAGGGAAATCATGCCTATTAAATTAGTTGACTCCTTTGAAACAGTCAGCAAAGCCATGGACAAGGGGAAGACAGTGCACACCACCTACCTTGATCTAGCCAAAGCCTTTGACACTGTTCCCCACTCAGGCATAATAGATAAACTATCCCAGCTAGGCATCAACCCATATGTTACCAGATGGGTAGCTAACTGGCTCACTGATAGAACCCACTCTGTCAAAATAAGGGAAGCTACCTCTAGTAGTAGACCCATAATGAGCAGTATACCCCAAGGATCAGTCTTGGGGCCTCTCCTGTTTAGGATATACTTTTCTGAGGTGCAAGCCAAAACCAGTGGTCTGTGGTTGACCAAGTTTGCAGATGACTGCAAGCTGGGCACTGCCTTAAATTCCCCCAGTGATGTGAACATCCTCCAAGAGGGTCTTACCCAAACTAATGGCTGGTGCCAGAAGCATGGCCTCAAACTGAATTCCAAGAAATGCATCATTATCCCCTTTAGAGAAAATGCTGTCCCCACTAACTATCACATTAATAACATACTAAGCATGCAGTCAGTCATGAGGGACTTAGGAACCCAGGTTGATAGCAACCTGACTTTTGACCACCACGTTGCTTCCGTTGTATGGCAGGATTTCTACATGGCCCACCTCATAAGTAAGGGTATTTAATCCAGGAACAAGGAGGCCATAACATCCCTGTATTCCTCCCTTATCAGACCCAATATTGAGTGCAATGCCCCCTCCAGCATGTACCTTGCCAAGCACATGCAGTAGCTGGAGAGACCACAGAGGATCTCAAGCACCTATCCTATACAGATAGGCTAAAAGCCCTGTCCCTCTACTCAGCTCATACAGACTGCTCAGAGGTGATGTGTATCTGGCATACAAAGCCATCTCAGGCCCAGCCTTGATGGAGTTGCTGCATATCTGTAAGTCAAACTCCACTCATGCAACCTTCATGCAAGGCTTTAACCTGGTCTGTGACATTAATAGAACTTGTTGGTGGGATAGATTTGTGTCCCAAAGACTCCCCCATCTGTGGAATAAACTCCCTGTCCATGTCAAGCAGAGTACCTCTCTCTAGCCCTCTTTAAGAGGAACCTGGACAACTGGATGGGAAACAGAAAATGCATCCTTGGGATCCCACCTGTGTCCCTGCTGGACAGGGGAAACAGGTGCTGACTTTGTTGGAACATGGGCAAGATTCTTGGCTAGGCTTATAAGGGCCTCCGGGCCAATAGCTGGGTATCATCCTATGAACCTATGACGCTATCCAGGCAGTTCCTGTGATTCTCACATCTGGCACATGTGTGACTCATATCAGCATTTTATGTGGAAGGCCATTCCACAGGGTCACTTAGTTGATAGATGCAAATGCTGATAACCATAGAAGCCATGATAGCCTGGCCCTGTGAACACAGGTAGCAGGTCACTCATAATCATGTTCACTGTGGTGTGTTGCAGGTGATGCTGTGCATGCCTTGGAGCCCTAGCTTATGACCTCCCTCCCCACTCACATCCCCCACACATTGTCAGACATAGAGTATAACACCACTCTGGCACAGACGTGATACATTGCCAAGCATGTGTTCAAAGTGTTGAAGTCTCACTTCCACTACATGGCTACACTTTGTGGTGCACTGCAGCATTGTCTACAGAAGTGTACAAAGATATCTGTGGTGTGCACTATGCTACACAATAGCAGTGTTATGAAAATAAGAAGGGTTGGTCACAGCATCTCATAGGCAGTAGCAGAAGAGATGGCTAAGAAACCATTAGAGGACAGAGCTACAATTTGCCCATGTAAGGCACAGGCATGCACAATATGTTATAGCACTAGCAAAGAGACATTGTCTGATCCATAACTAAGTGCCATGGTAAAGCAAATACAGAACAAAGGTAATGCATGCATTGACAATATCCAACATATGCATTGAATACACATGCTGTGCATCAAACATTTCCATACTGACACAGGCCAGAGGGATGGGCAGGGCATGGTTATTATCAATTGGACAGGTTAGGTGGGGCACAGCATTACAGAACAGCAATATCTGAATGGGTTGAATGGTCATGGGTGGTTCCAACAGCAAACACTCCCATGAATGTGGCGTGGTTGGAATGTCAGAGATCATGTCCTCAAGTGATGTTGAAGAGTTGTCAGGGATGGAAGGTTTTCTGTGCATACCATGCTACCCTGGAATGTCAGGTCTGGAAGCATGTGGCTTGGAGAATGGTGTATGTGAAGGAATGTTTCTATGGCTTTTGTGATGTGGTACCAGCAGATGAATGGCTGCCAATGTACCACAATTTGGTACAGGTATGCATCAGTCATGAGTGGGCTGGTTTTGAACTGTGGGAACCTGAGTGAGATGCCTGGTGGAGTGTATCCACAGTACAGCTGGACAAATGTCTGCCGTGTCCATATGACCAGCCACAGCCATGACTGGAGGCCACAGTAAAGCCAGATGAGTACTGGCCAGCCTGGTCAACATCCACAGTCTGGGACAGATACCACAGTGGAGGCAGATAAGCATTATCTATGGTTTGGTGAGCATTCGGTCAGGAGTGTAGGCCACAATGCAGCCAGATGTGATTGGCAACAGCCTGATAAGTATTTTGGCCAGAGGTGGATGTAGCCATAGACAATGAGCCATGACAGGAATGGCCTGTGCTATCTGTGCTTGCTAGCTCTGCACACCTGCAGTACACAACCATACCCTTCCTGGACTATAGCAGCCTATTCCCAGCAGCCACAGGGATGCACTAATTGATGCTGCATGGGTTGCCAGGGCCTGCATCACCTCCCACATTCTCTGCTATTAAAGAAGACCTTCATGTCTGGCACAGCACACTGAACAGCTCTGAGATAGTCTGCTTAGCATCTATATGTGACTGGATCAGAGCCCAGCACATCTCCTGATTGATGCTAAAGATAAAACCCATGTCAGGCACAACTAGCACTTTAGGACACTCACAGCCATCAATACTTCTCTCTCAATTGTGTGCACCTCAGAGGTGATGTGGCCCTCTGATGCTGACTATATTGGTGATGGCTATGTGGGTATGCTGGGTAAATATAGACAGGATGTTCTACACAAAACACAGGTGATGCAGGAAGTACATCCAAGGCCCCTGAAATCCCCTCAGCTGTAGGAGAGAAGAATGATTCCACAACTGTTAGCATTGCTGTCAGTGCCATTGTATCCCCAGAATGCAGCAGGTGCTTGATGCCATCACAATCAGCCTCTACAGTCATGTTGACATCAGGAATGTGCTGACGTATCTTGACTGATCTTATTGCCATGAAACATGTAAATATATAATAACATCTCAGAGTGTAAGCTGGTATAACATCTGTGGCTCATACCGCCCTGCATTACACAGACTGCTGTATACCACCCTTATTCAAGGTTTAAATGCAATTATGTACATTGTCATGCAGGTTGCCTCCATTGCATACCCAATGTATCTATGTAATAGAAATGCATGATGGTATATGTCAAAAAACATGGCTGTGGTGTGAGACAATGTCCCGTTGGAATGGCATGTGCAATTATTCACCTGATACATCCCTCACATACAGATGATCAGACATGCCTTGTGATAAAGGTGTTCCCAACTGCAACCCTTATATTCCCGGTGACACTAATGCAAAAGGTTATGTAGCAATACAGCAGGATGATGTAACAGGCAATGTCCTACTAGAATGGCATCTCCAACAAATACCAGGCAAGTCTTAACCAAAACTGCTGCCATAACCAGTCCATCACAGGTGATTAGCATTCTGTCTCAGTGTCACCAGTGAGGGATGCCAGTAATTCCTGAGTGCCTGTCATTATCACGGTGTTGGTGGTGTGTCCTCAGTGGCCAAATTCTCCAAAGCTATGCCCTGGGCCTTGTTCTTAATATAAAGGATCATGTTGCCAACCCTGTAGTGCACTGTCACCAGCATCCAAGTGTGATCACTGATATGCCACATAAGCTCCTACCACACCTGGTTCTGGAATGTCTTTCCCGCTCTAGGCTTGTCCAGGATTCTCCTGCTATGTGTCTAAAGGGCCTGCAGCAGCACCTCCATCTCTTGTTGGGTGAACTGCTCCAGATTCTGCCATTCTTTTGGTGCAATGGAACCTCAGGTACACCTGTAGGTGCTCATGTGGATCATTGTATTTATATAGGACTGCTCATATGAGCTAAGACCCACCACCACAATTTCCCTAATACTCCTTGAATTAATATAGCCATGTGCACCTCAGCGAGGTTCCTATCCTAACACTGCACCAGCTGTTGATATTTGAGCCATGTTAGCTGTCCCTAGTGTAAGAGGCACCAAAAGGTGAAATATCCCCATTAACTAGCCCTGATATATGTGCGTGGCTATACACCACTGTACAGATACTCACATAGCAGGACTCACTTTCAGTCTGCTTGCTCTCTGTGCGCTGTCTGGATGTCACTTCCCTTAACAGGTCTGCAAGTTGTACTGGCTGTTGATGGTGTCATTTGTGTCAAAACACCCTAACAGAACTACAGCCTGCCCTAACTGCCCCTTGTGCCCTTTCTGTGCGACCCTCCACATATATTCTGCTGGATGTCTGGCATGGCCATTGCAGTTCTAGCATACACAATGACCCCCCATGTAACTACTGTTTGTGGCTACTATTGTGGTGGTCATCATCAGCAATCATGCCTACTGACACTTTCCTTAAATATCCATCTAATCAGAGATCCACTTTTTTCTCTGTATGTAACTCCTTCTTTTAATATGGTCTCTTACAAAATGCTGGCTGAGCTTTTATCACACTATAACACAGTTTATAGCACAGTTATTATACTAGTGAGATGAATAAATGTGATTGTCTCTGAATCATACCAGTAACGTACTGTGCTATCAACTCTATTCTGTACCGTGAAGACTGATCCCCCTTGTGCATGAATACTGCCATCAAGTGAAGTATAAATGACTGGGGAGGCCTGCCACACTAGGAAACATTTGTAGCATGCTAATAACTATGGTTATCATACTACTCTGTCATGGCTGTGCTTGGGTATGTAGGTCACATAAGGTGTGAGCACCTGTAGAATGTAGCCACTCAGAGATTCCTTGTCCCCACACTACTGCCCATGTGCATCATGCCAGTATAGATGGGTATTAACCACTGTGTTGTTTGTCAATGCACATCACATGGTCTCTATGATATGCAGCATTCTGCCTTAGTTAGCATTTCTATACTTGCACTTGGCCTGGAGACTGGACTTAGCCGCGGCAGGATTTGAATCTGGCAAGGTTGCTGTGTGGTACAGCTGAGAGACCAAAACCTTTTCACATCTACTGCAAACAGATCATAGGGAATGCTTTGTATGGGGCTGTGAAGACCCTCTGTAAAAGGTGGATGCCTGGCACTCACTTACTAGAGGGTAGTGAGTAATGTAATGGGCCTTATCCCTCTGCCAAGGCACTCACTTTCCAATGTAGTGAATAATGTCTTGGGCATCATCCCTTTGTCAGGGCACTCACTTACCAGGGTAGTGAATAATGTCATGGGCATCATCCCTGTGTCAGGGTGCTCACTTTCCAAGGTAGTGAATAATGTCATGAGCATCATCCCTGTGTCAGGGCACTCACTCACCAGGGTAGTGAGTAATCTCAAGAGCATCATCCCTGTGTCAGGGAACTTACTTACCAGGGTAGTGAAAAATGTCATGGGCATCATCCCTGTGTCAGGGCACTCACTTACCAAGGTAGTGAATAATGTCATGGGCTCATCCCTGTGTCAGGGCACACACTTACCAGGGTAGTGAATAATGTCATGGGCATCATCCCTGTGTCAGGGTGCTCACTTACCAGGGTAGTGAATAATGTCATGGGCTCATCCCTGTGTCAGGGCACTCACTTACCAGGGTATTGAGTAATCTCAAGAGCATCATCCCTGTGTCAGGGCACTCACTTACCAGGGTAGAGAATAATGTCATGGGCATTTAGCAGGATAACCATCCATCCACCCACAACCCCTTTTTTCCCATTTCTGCACATGGGGTCAGGGTGTCACTGCACCAGTGACAATCATCTTAAGCCAGGGTTTACACTGCCGGGTGGCTAGCCATTGCCTAGTTTTTTTTTTTACTTTGAATTTATCATCCATTTTTATTGTTCACAAAAAACATAATACATCACCACAGCACATTGTATGTGAGTGTGTGCATGTGTGCACACGTGTGTATGTGTGTGTGTGTGTGTGTGTGTGTGTGTGTGTGTGTGTGTGTGTGTGTGTGTGTGTGTGTGTTGAGGCTACTGAGGGGTACTTAGAATGTAGTTATGATTATTTACATACAACCAGCACAGTCAAACAAAAATAATTAGAAGAGCAGGCTTCTGAATACTGCTAAAATAAATTACTTACTTAAAAAAAAAAAAAAAAAAAAAGATGCTATTTGTTCTTAAAGTATCATAGCCTTTAACAGGAAGAAATGTCAAATACCTGAAACTTATACTAATCATAGAGTTAATGTATCAGTTTGCTTGCTGCAGTGTTTAAAGTTCTCTGGCTTAATGCACATAAAACAAATTCCATTACTCTTTGCAAGAGTTACCTCGGAAATCCACACTGTCGCTGCTAATATCCAAAAAATATCCGTTCTACAAAGTAACGTAATGCTAAAAACAATGTAACATTTGTACATACATGTTTTTTTTCCTATTTTAAAAATAAGCTGTTTCTTCTTTAAGAACAGAATTAATTTCTCAATAAACCTTTTATGCTCGTCTGCAGTTTCTTGTTTTATTTAATTCAGGCAGATTGTTGTTTGAATTCCCCACCCATTATTGACACTGACTGCTTTCCGGAAATTCTTGGAATGCAAAAGATGGTTTAAACGAGACTTTTCCATGTTCATTGCCAGAGTTTTTTCAGCATTTGTATTTATATTTTAATATTTCTCACATGCTCATTGATTTTTCCTGGAAAACTTCTTTGGCTTTAAGGATACAGAACTTCATGTATGAAAACACAATTTATGTCCTTAACAAGAGGAAGAGTGTATAATAAAACTGCTCTCCTGAAACCGTAACTATCATTGTCCTGGGAATAATGACTGCAGTGAAAGTAATTATATTGTAAAAACCTCTGAGAGGCAAAAAATAATCTGGGGCATACTTCCCAATTTCTTAGCTCAAGAAGTCTAGACAAAAACAAAATATTGGGGAGGGGAGCAAAATTCAAAATCACGAAGGAGCAGATTTTTAAGTATTATTCTAATTTATTTTAAAAAATTAATAAACGGGCTTTGCATCAATATGTACTTTTTGAATTATAAGAAGTAGGATACTGTAAAGATTGCAATTGCTGACAAAAGTCCTTAGGGTTTTATCTGCAGGTGTGTGTGTGTGTGTGTGTGTGTGTGTGTGTGTGTGTGTGTGTGTGTGTGTGTGTGTGTGTGATTGCAATCATACCACAAAATAAGAAAAAAAAACTGAAGGACATGGCAAAAATATGAGGCACAATCAAGTACATTCAGGAAAATCAGTAACAGTTGACAGGTTTGGGCTGGAGAAATTCTGTTCCACTATTCAAGATGTCATTTCTAAAAAAAAAAAAAACAGGTGGTAGTTGTAAAAATGCATTTTTGCAGTATTTCAGCCAGATGTTTTCATCAAGAGTACCTTGATTTTGCAATGCAGTTGTGAATTTGACCTCTGGGTTAAACATGATTGAAGCTGACCATGAGTTTTCACCAGTTAGCTTCTATGAAACCCTCTCCTCTTACCCCCCAACACACAGACTTGTGAGAGATGCACTTATATATCCAAACTGGAAGCCATGCACTCTCCAGCGAACACCAGAATAGCTGGTCAAGTGGAGAAGATCAACACTTGCACCACACCACACGGAACACATAGCCCTCCAGAACACACACCAGCATTGCCTTCACATAAAAACACAAACCACACACCCACCTTCGCAGAGGCTCTCAATAAAAATCTAACCAAACAGCAGAGACCTCCAAGGCAGAAATGCACTCAACCATCACAACACAATACTAATCACGAGACACATAACTCTACTAAGCAGTGTGCCACTCAACCAAAGTCCCTGAGGCAAAACAGCATGCCCAATACACTAGTCATAGGTGACTCGATAGTGAGGCACACTGATGTACCACTCACTAGGCTGAATAAGAAGAAAGTAACAGTCAGCTGCCTGTCAGGTGCCAGGATCCACCACATAATGCACACACTCAGGTCCCTCAACAACAGTTATAAATATGACTCTGTCATTGTACATGTGGGTGTGAATGACCTGAGACATACCTCCCTGGACTACATGAAAACAGATATGGAGGAGCTCTCGGATTATGTAGCTCAGGCGGGTATGACCCTAGCTCTGAGCAGCGTCCTACCACCACCCAGAATGATACCACAGTACAAGCAGAAAATGATTGATTTTAACAATTGGCTAAGTTTCTGGTGTAATTCTAAGGGGATCCAGTATCTGTCTGCCTGGGATGACATGATTGACAGACCTCGATGCTTTGCCAGAGATGGCCTGCATCTGTCACCCCTGGGCTTCTGGATACTGGCCAAGGCTCTTGCCACCCCTACAGTGCCTTTTTAGGTGATGTTCCAAAGACAAAATTACCACCATAACAGCGACAAACAAATGCAATTTGATGGTCATGATGCTCAACGCTAGAAGTCTAAATCTCAAAATGCACTCGCTCAAAGTACTCCTTAAAATGGAGAACATCAACATTTATGCTGTAACAGAGACCTGGTTCAAGGCAAAAGAAAGCACCCCTTCACTACCAGGCTATAACTCATTCCACACCTTTCGGCCCCAGAACTTGGACTGAAGCTCCAAAGGTGGTGGTGTTTCCATATTCATAAAGGATGCGCACACCTCCAGACTGGTAGCCCAACATAATGCATCTGAGATACTTCAGGTGCAACTAACATTGGGTAAGACAGCGATTCAGGTCGTAGCCTGCTATAGGTCTCCAACCATGTCCCAAGATTCACACTCCACATTACTGAGCACCTTGGAGAAGATAAGGGTCCAACCTAACACTCTCTTACTAGGTGACTTCAACTACCCCTCCATTAACTGGGAAAACTATTCATGTACAAATACACTTGCCCAGCACTTTCTGGAATTCATTAATTCCAGTGCACTGGACCAGCTCATTCTTACCCCCGCTAGAGGTAGCAACATCCTTGACCTGGTCATTACTAACATGGGCTCTACACCAATAGTCAACTCCTCCCTGGTTAGATCCGATCACAAGCTAATCACCTTGGAAATCCACATCCATCCCCACCCCACCCCACCCCCAACAAAGGTAACCACCATGAAAAACTTCTCCAAAGCTAACTTTGGGCTCCTAAAAACAGAGGTGGCTAACTTCACAGCACCCATGCAAATAGAGAATAGTTGCATGACCACCAAATCATACACCAATGTACTGTACGAACACATACACAAATGCATGGATCTCACCATATCCAATAGACCTAAGACACTCTCCTCAAAAAAAAAAAAAAAAGGAAGCCAATCTGGTGGTCCCCTGCCATAAATAAACTCTATAACAGAAGGAGGAAACTGATGTGAAATAAGGTGAAGTCACAAGACTGGAAAAACTTCCTTATCAGCCTCAACAAAAAGTTGAGATCCCTCATCAAATCCTCTAAAGCTAGCTATGAAAACAGAATTGCAGCAGATAGTAAAGACAACCAGAAGGCCTTCTATAGTTATGTAAAGAATCTCCATGGCAATACCCAGATTTGCTCTGAGCTACTGCACAATGGTACCTCCAATACCAAGCCAACAAATATTGCAAATATACTAGCAGACAAATTTAGTGCTACCTTTACCCCCCCCCCCAAAGTACCAATCACAATACCGGTAGATTGCCAGGCACCCAGTATTACTGCTGCACAGGTTAAAACAGCACTGTCCAAGACCTATAATACAGCTTCTATGGGACCTGACAGTATCCCTGGCTGTATTCTACATGAACTACAGAGTGAACTGGCACTCACCTGTGTGCCCTGTTCAATCACAGCCTCACCTCAGGCTTTGTCCTTACCGAATGGCACACTGCTACAGTCATCCCTCTCCACAAAGGAGGAGCGACTACAGACCCCGGGAACTACCACCCCATTAGCCTGCTGAGTCTGATATGCAAAGCTATGGAATGCATCATCATGGACCTGATAAACAAGGATATAGGGAATCTCCAAACTTTGGATCCTACACAGTTTAGTTTTGTGAAGGGTGGATCATGCCTGCTCAACTTGGTTGGCTTCTTTGAGTCAGTCACCAGAGCTGTGGATGAAGGTAAGGTGGTTCATACAGCCTACCTTGATCTGGCCAAGGCCTTTGATACCATTCCCCACTCAGGAATCATAGAAAAGCTTACTAAGCTAGGTATCAACCCCTATATCACTAGGTGGGTTGCAAACTGGCTCACAGATAGAGCCCAAAGTGTGAAAGTAGCTGACTCCAAGTCAGACTGCTGACCAGTCAGGGTTCAGTCCTGGGTCCTCTCCCATTTGGTATCTACTTCTCTGAAGTCCAGGCCAATACAAAAGGACTCCGGCTGACAAAGTTCTCAGATGATTGCAAGTTGGGAGCTATTATTAACTCCCCAAGTGATGTTGACATCCTGCAGAAAGGCCTCAATGAGACCAATGACTGGTGTCAGAACCATGGCCTTACTCTCAATGCCAAAAAATGTGTCTTCATCCCCTTTAGGAAAAACCCAGTTCCCTTGAATTACCACATTGATGGTAGTCCAATGAACACAGAAGGTGTTATAAGAGATCTGGGAACACAGGTTGACAGCAACCTCTCTTTTGACCACCACGTTGCCACAATGGTCAGAAAGTCCTTCTATGTGGCACATCTCATTACAAAGGGTTTTGCATCAAGGAAAAAAGAGGCCATTGTCTCCCTCTACTCTTCCCTCATTAGGCCAATCATCGAGCAAATGCCCCATTTGGCATGTACCTCACTAGACACCTGCAATAACTGGAGAGGCCACAAAAGTACCTCACAAAGAGTATCCTAGGCCTTAAACAATTGTCCTATATGGACAGAATAAAAAAACTCCAACTATTCTCTGTCTCATATCGCCTACTTAGAGGTGATCACTGCTTGACTTACAAAGCCATGTCTGACCCAGCTCTGTTAGAAATGCTACATCTAAAGAAATCCCAATCGCTCCACACCATACGCTCCAGAGCCCTCAACATCATTACCAGAATCAACAGAACATGCTGGAGGGACAGGTTCATAACCCAGAGACTGCCCATGCTATGGAACAGATTTTCCATACATGTCAAGCAGAGCACCTCGCTGACCCTCTTCAAGAGAAATCTTGATGAGTGGATGGGAAATAGAAAATTCACGCCAGGGATCACTCCAGTGGCTCTTCTCGACAGAGGCACTAGGAACTAAGGTCGGGTGGCACAATGCCAGGGTAATCCTATGGGCTAGGCTTGTAAAGGCTCCAGGGCAATTAGCGTAGTACACACCTATGAACCTATGAACCTATAGATAGTTTTATAAGGCTGTCACTTCCATGGTATACATTAAAGTGGTGAAGTAGCTGTGGGTTCAAGGCTGCAGTGTTCATTTTTTTCCAGTAGTCCTAATATTTTACAACCCATTCCAAGTGTTATAAATAGCAACTCATAACTGTTCTGTAGAGTCATATCTGAGGACAAAATATTGCATCTCAGAACTAATGCAATTAGTACACAGAATGAAGATTTCCACAGTTGCTTTGAGTTTAGATCCCAAGAACACATTTACTTATCTTCTGACATGACCTCTGCAAACGTCTAAGGATTTAGGAATTGCAATCCTCAAGTGCCAAACAAATATTTTGGCCCATAGATTTTAACTTGATATGTAACACGAAAGGTATAATCTTTATTAGGTCTCCCATAAAGTTAAGTGAGGGGCCAGATATGGAAGCCATTTATTCATGGGATGGTTGACTCTATGAAGAAACATGCCTTATTTATTATATCTTTGGGGTTGATGTCTCATTTTGTGTTATTTGAGTGCTTGTGCATACCCAAACAAACTGCTGAAGGGGTCACTGAGGGGAAATTATAAATGTTGGTGCTTGTGCATACTTGGACAGACTGCTGAAGGGGTCACTGGGGCAAATGATTCATTTTGGACCTTGTGTATACTTGGGCAGACTGCTGAGGGAGTTGTTTAGAGGAAATTATTCATTTTGGTGCTTGTGCATACTTGGACAGACTGCTGAAGGGGTCATTGGGGGGAAATGATTCATTTTGGAGCCTGTGCATAATCTGGCAGATTGCTGAAGGGGTTTTTGGGAGTTAATGATTCATTTCATAAGATCATAAGATCATAAGAGGTTACTAGGCTAATGGCCCTGGGGCCGTTACAAGCCTAGCCAAGAGTTTATCCCCAAAAAAGAAACCTCAGTCAGCTCTGTTAATAAGGGGCAAAGGTGGAATCCCTGGGACAAATTTATGGTTTCCCACCCACTCATCAAGATTATGTTTGAAGCAAGCCAGTGAGGTACTCTGTTTGGCATGTATGGGAAGTCTATTCCAGCAATGGGGCAGCCTCTAGGAGACAAACCTGTCTCTCCGGCAGGTTTTGTTGATGTTGCATTTAGAATTAGGCCTATTGGGTGGGTAATTCGCAAGGAGTTAGACTTACGGATATGGAGCATCTCTAGTAGGGCAGGGTCCGATATTGCTTTGTAGACAAGACACCAATCATCTCTGAGCAATCTGTATGATACAGGGCAGAGTGATAGTGATTTAAGCCTGTCCACATAGGATAGGTGTTGAAGGCCATGGATACTCTTTATGAGGTATTTCTGTGGCCTTTCCAGTTGGTGCAGGTGTTTGGAGAGGTACATTCCAAAAGGGGCATTATACTCAATTATAGGTCTGATAAGGGAGGAGTACATAGAGGTAATAACCTTCTTTTTTCTGGATGCAATCCCTTTACTTATAAGATGAACCAAGTAAAAGGCTTCTCTGACCACAGCTGCCACATGATGGTCGAATGTGAGATTGTTGTCAACCTGACTACCCAGGTCTCTCACCACAGGTTGTGTGCTTAGGGGGGTTTCCATTGATGTGGTAATCAGTAGGGGCCATGTTTTTGCTGAATGGTGCGACAATACATTTTTTTGCATTTAACTTAAGGCCATGACTTTGGCACCAGTTATCTGTAGCTGTGAGACCTTCTTGCAGTATGTTAACATCAAATGGGGTTCAATGACAGCACCCAACTTACAGTCATCTGCAAACATGGTCAACCACAGCTCCTTTGTCTTTACCTGGATCTCTGAGAAGTAAATGCCAAACAGTAGGGGTCCCAGGACAGATCCCTGGGGAACACCACAAGTGACAGGTGTTTTTGGTGCTTGTGCATACTTGGACAGACTGGTTAAGGGTTTTGGGGGGGAATTATTCATTTTGGTGATTTTGCATACTTGGATAGACTGCTGAAGTGGTCATTGAAGGGAAATTATTCATTTTAGTGCTTGGGCATATTTGCACAGACTGCTGAAGGGGTTGTTAAGGGAAATGATTCATTCTGGAGCATGTGCATACTTGAACAGACTACTAAAGGGGGCACTGACCTGAAATGATTCATTTTTGTGCGTGCGCATACTTGGGTAGACTGCTGAAGGGGTCATTGGGAAAATTATTTATTTTGGATCATGTGCATACCTGGATAGACTGCTAAAGGAGTTGTTGGCAGAAATTATTCATTTTGGTGCTTGTGCATATTTGGACAGACTGAGGAAGTGTTTTTTTTGGGGGGGAAATGATTCATTTTGGTGCTTGCACATACTTGGACAGACTGCTAAAGTGGTTGTGGGGGGGGGGTGATTCACTGGTGGTTCTGCATATTTGGGCATACATTTGAAGGGATCAATGGGGGAAATTATTCATTTTGGAACTTGTGTATACTTGGACAGATTGCTGAAGGGATTGTTGGGAGGAAATGATTCATTTTGGAGTGCATGTATACTTGATTAGACTAATAAAGGAGTCACTGATCTGAAATGATTCATTTTGGTGCGTCTGCATATTTGGAAGACTGCTGAACTGGTTGTATGGGGAATGATTCATTTTGGTGATTTCACACACTTGCACAGATTGATGAAGGGGTTGTTGGGGGGGGAATAATTCATTCTGGCATGTGTGCATACTTGGACATACTACTTAAAGGGTCATTGTGAGAAGTGTTCATTTTGGTGCTTGGGCCTGCTTGGACAGACTGCTAAAGGGGTTGTTGGGGGGAAATTATTAATTCTGATGCTTGTCCATACTTTGACAACCTGCTGATGGGGTCACTGGGGGAAATTATTCATTCTGGTACTTGTGCATCATTGGCAGTACTGTAGCTAGGTCACTCTCTTGACCAGAACACAATTCTCCAATATAAAATAAAAATACATACGTACACACATATTTAATAAAAAAAATGTTTTTAGTTTTCTTTAAGGGAAACAGCAACACATATGTCCTAAATGGCAAGCAGAGATACTCTTGTGTACCTCCCTCTCCAGCTTCCTTCATCTTGCCTGGACATGACCCCAAAAATACTATATAAATGGCTACACAAATAGAGGGAGCAGTGCTGTGGTGCAAGAAAGACAGTCTCTTTGGTTGTAGCATTGGTGCCGACAGCAAGCTGAGAGATACAGTGTTTTCAAATTCTAAATTGCTCATTGTGGGCACATTTGGTGTTTGGAAAGAGAAACTAAGGCAGAAAAAGCAACAAGTCTTTCAAGTATGTAGGGTCATGTAGTAGTATGCTGGCAGTTCATACATGGGGAAACTGCTGAAGGGATCATTGGGGGTAATGTTTCATTTTGTGTCATTTGAATGGTTGTGCATACCTGGACAAATTACTGAAGGGATCTTTGGAGGAAATGTTTTTTTCTGGTGGTTGTGCATACTTGGACAAACTGCTGAAGGAGCTTTTTGGGGAGAAATGTTTTAGTTTGGTGTTTGTGCATACATGGATACACTTCTGAAGAGATATTTGGGGGAAAAGTTTAATTTTGATGTCAATGAAATGGTTGTGCATACATGGACAAACTACTGAAGGGATCACCAAGACGTTTAGAGAAAGAAAACAAATAATGCAGCTACCCTGCTTGATAGGCAGCAGTGCAGCAAAAACCAACCATAATTTTAGTGTATATTTTTCTTGATTTTAAAACAAGGATATAGTAAATTATTCCACTATGACTGACCAAAGATTAAACTCCTGATGATCAGGTTCACTGAAATATGTGTTTTTTGTTCAGGGGGTGCAGGTTCCACTGCACTCCCAATGTGGGGCCGAGCTACCCTCACCCTCCACATTATATTACTAGTCTCATCTTGATCATTGAAATAAAAGTAACACATATCACTGTCCCTCATGAAAGCAGTGTCAGGCTGACATACCACTAAACCTCTTAGCACAAGAAATCTGGATAAACCTAAAATAATGGGTTCAAAAGCCCAAAATAAGGACAGGTTTTAAATATTACTCTTATAAAGTGTAAACATATAAAGTTGCTAGAATAACAGGGTTTATATTAGTATGCATTTTCTGAAGGAAATTAAGTCTGAGACACACATGTATGTCACTATTTAATGAATTCAGTTCTCCGTAATTTGCCAGAAAACCACAAATTGTATGCGGTAAAAATCTGGACATTCTAATAAAATATAGACAGTAGGGAGGTATGGTCAGGGACCACGGCTGTTATTCAGCACATGTTGCTTAATACTCTGAAAGTCTGTTTTGTTGCCTAGGTAAACTGAGGAGAAATATCAATCAAAAATGGCTTTGTCCAAAAAGAAATGAGGCCTCACTATACTCTAAGTAGGCTTCTAGATGTCTAGAGTGCCTTGAAATAATCACAATTACTGCAGTTTTGCAGAATAACAAATTGTGCTGCCCAAAGTATTATACTGTATGTCTGTGCCAGAGATTGGTAATGGGCTTTTGAAACCTTTCTTCTTCCTTTGGTGTTTAAGCAGCTGAAAAGTATCATAAAACAGGATAGATATATGTAATCCAGTAAAAAAAAATAGTTATTGGGTTTTATAAAATGTGTGTTATAATTAAAATGAAGCTAATTTTAGCTCAGATACTTCCTTTATTGATGACTAGCGTGACCATTGGATGTATCCCTATCAATGTTCGCTTTGTACAGTAGCAAAATAATTTTATATGAATGTGCTCATAGGCTAGTACTAGGCCATCTGCCCTTGTGGGTCATTTTAAGCCTTGCCAAATTTCCCATCCCAGATTTAAGAATCAAATCCTGTAGCTTGTGCATATGGGATAAACGGGTCTATGTTATAGTATTGAAGTTTTTAAACTTCGAATGCTATGATATCAACCCGTTTTTGTCGAAAACACAAAATAGTGAAGCCACGGAACTTTGAAATCTTACCTAGGGTAAGACTGATGTTGTCCGTTCCATGGCTTCGCTATTTACTCTACTGTGGTGGGAAGGTTACGGACCGGGATAAGGTAAATATGTGAACGGAGGTTATGGACTGGGTTAAGGTAAGTGTGGGAATGCATCGGGGTAAGGCTAGTGTCCAATAGTTAGGGACATTAGGGTTAGGGAGTGGGTAAGGTGAGCGTGCAATAATTAGGGACTTTAGGGTTAGGGAGCAGGTAAGGTGAGTGTACGGTAGTTAGGGGCTTTAGGGTTAGGGAGCGGGTAAGATGAATGTGTGGTAGTTAGGGACTTTAGGGTTAGGGAGCGGGTAAGGTGAGTGTGCGGTAGCTAGGGACTTTAGGGTTAGGTTAAGGTGAGTGGATAGGTAGTAGTGTAAGGTTAGAATTATGGTTTTGTTAAGTGTACGTGTGTGGTTTATTTATTTTGGTGTGCTTGTGTTGTGTGTTTGTGTTTCGGAACAGCAAATTTTTTCCCTGGGAAAAAATTTGCTGTTCTGTATGTTCGATACTTTGTGGGTTAGATATTTTAAGTACGATGAAATAGCATTCGCTGTTTAAATCATACGATAGGGTAATATAAATGTGGATAAACCCAGTATGATTCATAGTGTTAGAAGCAATTTAATCCAAGGGACTATTTTTCCAATGATTTTTTATTTATTCTGTTGCTTACTTGCTTACACTTTGCATTTTTCTTTATTTTATAAGCTTGGGGGTCATTTTATAACTGAAATAAGGCATCTCAAAGGTACAGCCTATACCATCTAGTAGAGCACACCTCTGTTGCCAGTTGCAATGCACACTAAACTTTTTTGTGCAGTGTATGTAAGAGTCAGTATGTATTTTTCTGTCTGTGTTACAGCAACATGAATAATCATCTTCAGTATAAATCACATGTGATCTGTTACAGTTCATATTTACCAAGCTATTAATAGTATAATTTACTATGCAGCTGTTGGCATTTGGACTGTACCTGCAAAGAGATGTGGATTGTGGTGAATTCTGCTTTATTTTTAATATCTGTGTGGTATCTTTAAATTGCTAAAGCTGTGTTGTGTTTAGTTATGCATCACATGACAGTTAAATGATTAACTTTGAAAATATGTTAAACTTTCAATAAAACTTCCTGTTTGGACATGATTGTGAGCCTTTTGGTCTATGTTTTGTTAAAAGTTGTTTTCCAGGTATTTTTTCCCCCGCCTGTTCAAAAAAGAATAGCAAACGAAGGGTGGGGAAGGTACAGATTTCAGGGAATATCAGACGAAGGGTGGGGAAGGTACAGATTTCAGGGAATATCAAATGGAGGGTGAGGAAGGTACAGATTTCAGGGAATATCAAACGGAGGGTGAGGAAGGTACAGATTTCAGGGAATATCAAACGGAGGGTGAGGAAGATATTCAGTTTGTATGGTAGGACTGAGTCATAATTACTGATTACTTCATTGTGGCGGATATATCTCTGTGATGGCTATGGTGGCTCAGGTGAAAGTAGGAATGTATTGTCCAACAAATACCGACCAGAACCAGGAGATAAAACAAAAGACCGAAATCCACAGTAAGGGTTTTCTTTCTTGATGATGAAATCAGCAAACAGTCATATTTGTAATCTCTGTAAAACTAAATTAAACAGAAACAAAAATGAGATCCATGTGAAAATTTCCAGAATGAAAAGACATATGGCTAATGGTCATATTTATCTGTAAGATTAAGTCAATTGATACATGACACCACACCAAACTGCATACTTTTGACCAGTACAATGAAACAGACAACTACATGAATAATCATTCTTCAGTTAAATCACAAAAATAAGGATGCTGCAGTGATAAGGACTCTGTATCCCAACATCCCCATGACTCTATTTGTTGATATAGAGGTTGTTTAGTCTTGGGGTAATGAAAACTTGCTGACCTTTAAAATTCAGATAACTCACGATTAGTACAGAAATTCTATCAAAGATAGGGGATTTTGCATCACAACTTTAACTAAAGAGGGATTTATTATTTCCTTTCAAGTTTCTCAAGACAGTGGCATAGATGATGTTTTATATTATGAAGTGACAGAGCTGATCTTGTCCCATTTGGTGGGTGGAGTGGGGCAGTTAGTGTGGCTTCACTAAGAATTTGGTGGACATGGTTCAGTAGCTTGTTGCTTACCATGTGACCTTTTCAAGCAAAAGCAGAAACACTGCATTCATTTCCTGTTTCATCCAGATTACAGAACAATATGCAGAAGCACCATTCATTCTTAAACCAAGAAGGTAGATACATAGCGCCATCCATCTCTTCTGGTAGTAATTCTGCTAGGAATCATGGGAAGTCTCAAATGCTTGGCATAAACAGTCCTGAGCAGGCACAAAGACATAAGTCAAAAACATGTGACAGTAACAAAGTAATATGGCGGTGCTAGTTGCTGACCTGTTGCCATTTTCTTTTGTGTCTAATTCTGGATTCCACACTTTGATAAAAATGAAAATTCCAAAATATGCACCACATAGTAAAACCTGTCACTTGGCCAGTGTCACCCCAAAGTTTTATGAAGTCTTCTGTAACAATCTATCCGAGGATCAGAAAGGTTTGATGGTAAAAGAAAAAAAAAACTGCACATCAGTTCTGACATAAGGGCAAGTGGACATATTGTAGACTACATGACTACTGTTTGTCATTGTGTCATACTTCTGTCAGTGACCCCACATTCTTCTTCCGCATTATTATCATAATCCTCCATCAAGCAGTTAATGGAGAAGCTAGGGCTCTGAGCTGCTGATATGCCATTTCTTGTAGCAAGAGGTACAGGGTTTAATTCTTTCCACCTCCATTTGCTTACTGTGTCTTTGAGCAAGTCACTTAACCAGGAAGTTTTCCTAGATTGCCCCTTAGTAGGGTCACTTGTGTCCAATGAGCTTACACAGTCAACAAATGTATAATATAAAAAAATATGTTTTATGGTTCTGGTGCCAGTGGGAGCATCTATAGTAGTAGTGGATCACTCAAATTTCACCAGCAATGTGCATTCTGCAGTTTGAGGCCTGAAAAAAAATGCCATCATTAAATTGCGTAAATCTGTAGCCATTAATAATCTGTTTCACTTAAAAAGTAGACTCCCAGTTGGAATAAGAACAATATCTTAAGGGGTCAGTTTGTTCATGCTTATAGAAATACATCTGTTATAAACTTCAGACAGACATCTTTGGATAAAGAAAATTGCACACTTTTGTCCCTATTAATGAAAGACCATCATTTGGGTAATGATAAAGTCTGGAAAGGTAAAGTAGCATTTAAGTTGTATATCAATGATCAACCTAGTAGAGATATTCTTCCAGCGGGGTGATGGTATGAGATGAATGTTAAAATACGGCTATATTACAAAACAAGTTATTTCTTATAAGTGGGAATTTTTGTTGAGTACTTTTTCTGTTAAGTCGTATGGCCTTTTATATCCATTGTTCACAAATACAACAAGGAATTCAAGTTGTTGTAATGGTGTTTTGAGGAAGCAGAGAAGGAATAGAGCATGCTTACTCCTGGTGTAGTGTTTGTAAATGTTCAAATAGGAATGTAATGTATGCATCCTGTCAATATGGTTAATTTATACGATAAAGCAGCCTGCAACTTACAAGGATTTATTTTATGAGGGTAATGGCAGCTATACCCGTTATTATGTAGGAAAAACTGCACATCACTTAAGGACATGTTTAAAAGCACACTTGAATAATGTTAAAAATGCAGCAGATCGAATGTTCTTTTTATATCTTCTGATGTTGTTGATAATTAGGCTTGTTTTGAGTTTTGTTGCCTTACAGCTTCTGAAAGAGAAGGAGAAGGTTGTGGATTATGGTCACTAATTGTTATATTGCAAACTGCAGTAGCAGGTGCAATTGAATTTTTGGGAGAGTATAAGTTAAACGACAGCAAAAATTTTAAGCCTTATTTGTTAAGAATGAAGAACGTGATCTGTGGTACCTGTATATATATTAGGTATGAGTTTACTGTTTTATACATAAATATAGCTATGTTTGTAATTAATGCATGATGTTAATGTGGCTGGCAAGTGATACTGTAATTGAATTATCTGCTCTTTTAAACATATTTAAACCATGTTTTCTGGTTAGTTTATCAAACACCCGAGGAAGAACATGAACATATTTTATGTCCAAAAGATTGTGCATGCATGTGTGATTCTTTTTCCATTTTTTATTATTTAAATAGAGTGTGTTAGTTTAAAAACACATTTTACTGAGATGTACCTTGATTTAGCCTGCTGTTTTCTGATTGATCTACAGTGTGAGGCCATTATGTGCAAGTCCATGTGAAGGTACAAGGCTAGCTGCCCTTGTGGGCCATTTTAAGCCAAATTATTTTAAACCTAGCCAATTTCCCTTCAAAGCTGAAAGTAAACTTTGTACCTTGTGTCTGTGTGGTAAACACCTTAACCATTATGAGAACCTCTGCGCTGTTCAGTGAACAGGAACTTTGCAAAATTCTCAGAAAAGTGTGTGTGCCAGAGTTGACCAGCATAAGCATTGTCTGAAATAACAAAATGTGTGTATTTATAGAAATAACTTAACCATACATTCCCTTCTAGTTAAATCCTGCATGATGTTGGCTTAAAGTTTAATGATGGATGCCTTTAATCGCAAACACAGCAAGAACTAGAAATTGCTCTTACTGAGAAGAATTCTTAACTATCTAGGATGAATTTCTGCTTTTAAGGGAAATGTGGCACTCTCAAGATATTTGAAAAAAAAATAATGTAATAACTAAATTTCAGGTAAAAGGGTCACTCTTGCATGAGAAACTACTGTTTAATCAAATATATTTTCAAAATGCCCCACCTAAACATCTGAGGAAAGCTCCCTATGGGTTGTAATCCCATTAGTATATTTATCAGTGGGATTTAAATATTTTACAGAAACATGGATGCAATATGAAACAAGCAGTAGGTACACCACACACACACACACACACACACACACACACACACACACACACACACACACACACACACACACACACATACACACACACTAATCTGTTAAATTTAGAATGCTGATTTTTTTCATAAAGAGGAAGTGGTAATGCTTCTACCTGAAATATTTTCACACATTTCAGATATTCTTTTTAAACAATAGAAGGAACTCAACTGCCACATTTCAAGTAAGATATCACTGATATGGCCAAGCATGTACTTTGGAAGCCATTTGGTGCAAAATAATGTTTAGTCCAACCTTATTGCGACCTTTGTTCTAGCTTTAAATGTTTTCTTTTTAATTATATCAGTTGTACACTTGCTTTCTCCAAAAGTATGATAATGTTTGCAGCTTAATAGACCAAACAGATAACATATTTGAATAATAAGTAAAATAAAAAGGCTAAGTTAAAAGAGGATAAAAAAGTAAGTAGATGTCCTCAAGTCGAAATCAATTAATTGCGACTCTGTGGGTACGCCCCACAAGGCTCCTGTGGCATATTACAAAAATAGATTGACAAGCTTTTCCTCCACACAAATACTGCTGCTGCCTGGTTGTGCCTCAGCCAGGCTTCACATGCAGGTCTACCAGCTGAAAATCCTGCATGTCAGCCTCTAAGCTATCAGGCTGGGGTAAGTAAACAGGATAGCTTGGTCTAAAATAATGCATGCATGTTATATTGCTAACTATTATCATACAGTCTTATAGTACAAAAATAAGTTTTATTGATGTATGCTTATTGTGCATTTGGGAAGATTACAACATACACCAAATGACATCTGCATGTGCAAGGGAACTAAGTGTATAAGACATACATCTCTGACTCTGTGCCTAATACATACGATGTCTGAGTTCTAAACCAGATGTACTTGGAGCACTCAGAAAAAACAGGCCAGGTTTTCTGACTGCACCAGGTATATCTTGTTTACAACTCAGACATTGTATGTATTAGGCATACAGTACACAGATAGACACACACACACACACACATACATATCTATATATATATATATATATATATATATACACACACACACACACACACACACACACACATATATATA